>NC_087216.1:28779830-28784058 GCF_015104395.2 Macrobrachium nipponense | reverse complement strand
GATATTCCTTCATGTGAGTTTGGAAACGTATAAGCGTAGGTGAAAATGGGAGTAACTCTTACTACTTAAAAGGTTTCCCAAGGCTTTGTGGAATCAAGACAGCATTTTTTAAAAGGGGGGCGTGAGGGGGGGAGAATATGGTGAAGGGAAAATATACATTTAAAAAAAAATAGGGAGGGAGGGAGGGAGAGAGAGACGAGAGAGAGAGAGAGAGAGAGGAGAGAGAGAGAGACAGATGGGTCCACGAAGGGACGATGCTAAACTCAAAAAAAAAGAAAAAGTGTCTTTGTAGAAGGATATTGATGTTTAGAGAGGGAAACTTTCTTGGATAAGAGGGAACAAGGCTGTTTGGGGGTTGGGGGGAAAGAGGGGGTCTTTGTATGGGAGGGTGTCGATCTGTTGAGGAAGGAATGGGGGACTTTTGAGGAAAGTTGAGAGAGAGAGAGAGAGAGAGAGAGAGAGCTTCTGGAACGTGTTGTTGAATCTTAAGTACAGATTAGAGTAAACAAAAGTCACGTCTGAAGCTTTGTATGAGGCTGCTTAATCCGTAGCGTACTTTTCCTCTCAGATCTCGTTTGAGTAACCGCTTCTTGTTTTTACTGCAAAACGAAAAAGAGAATATGTTCAACGGCGATGTATTTTTTTTCCTTCCATTCTTTTATCTCTCTGCAAGTTCAAATTGATGCACAGAAAGCTCAGAAGAGGTGGCAAGTTTATTTAAGCACATTCATCTTTGTAAGCCAGTTATTACTTACAAGACTTACTCTAGTAATTTTGGTGATTATGTGTACGATACATCAACAAAGTTCTTGGTTATCTTCGGTATATTACATTCGGCTATATATTATATATATATATAATATATATATATATACATATATTAATATATATAATTTAATATATATTAATATAATGTATATATTAATAATATATAAATAATATATATATATATATATATAATATAATTTATTATAGGCACTGTATATACACACCACACACACACACACACACAAACCAACACACACATATATATATATATTATATAATATATGATATATATAATATATATATAATATATGCCTACATGTATATATACCTATATATATATTATATATATATAATATATTTATAATAGTATGATGGAATGGATAAGTAGATATGCATGGAATAAATAATTTATTATGCATACAGATTACACATACATATGTACATTTCTGGCGTTTCAACTCGGCTCAGCAGACTGTCAGAGAGAGAGAGAGAGAGAGAAGAGAGAGGGCGAGCTCCAGTAGACAACCAAGTAATCCCGTTGTGTGCAATAACTTTAAAACAACTGCCAGTCATTATTTGAGGTTGTCGCAAGTGAGTGTTCCAAGTGGTCTTGTCTCCTGCAACCCCTGCCCCCCCCCCCCCCCTCCCCCCCCCCCCGCCCCCCCCCCCCCCCCACCCGGGCCCTTCCTCCCACATACCCACACTCAGCTTCGAACTGCTTGTTTCCACTTTTACTGTGCCTTGCTGTCGTTCTTCGTTTCTCGGTCTTTTTAAAAGCGACATCAGTATCATAAATATTCAGTTCAAACCGAAGAGAATACTTTTTTTCAGGTTTTACGGAGAATATCTGGCGGATACTAAGAGAGCCAACACCTCTTTTGTGATTATTACCTCGTAGAGGCTCTCACATTATTGTTTTTTGTGTTAATATTGTACATAATTCACGAGAGACAGGCTCTCTGGAATTTTGTTTTCAGAGAGAGAGAGAGAAGAGAGAGAGGACCGAGAGAGAGAGAGAGAGAGAGAGAGAGAGACTAGAGAGACTTTTTTATATGCGAAATTCGTACTTATGCAATCATTGAAGATTATTACACTATAATATAATCTTCTATAATGAGGGTCTAACGATGGTTTTGTTCAAATAAGTTCTGTACATTTTGTATTTGTACAGATTTTTTATGTCTTTTGCCGCGAATTCTAGGTTGATTTGATGTTTTATGGTGTTCTGGAACTATCAGTATCATCTGTTACACATTCAATTGTTTTATTCAGTGTAGCTGTTTAATATTATATATATATATATATAGTAGCTGTTATATATATATATATATATTATTATATATATATATAAAATTGAGCTGTTAATGTGTATATATATATATATATATATATATATATATTATATATAGGATATGTATATATATATATACATAATGTGTGTGTGTATATATGTGTACGTGTGTGCAGCATATACGGCCCCGCTCTTGTTTGTTTATGGCGCAGAGAAAAGAAGGAACATAAGAAGGCGCCTCCCCGGGGACAGACGAATATATTGCGCATTCGTCAGCGTAATATATAAAAAGGATAAGAGACCAGATGGTTCTCTTAATCTTAAAACCACGTCTCGGGTATTTGCTGGAATTTGTTCGTTTAGGAATTTTATGAAGAACTCGGGAACGGACTAGAGTTAGTAGCAGCCTAGATGAATTTCATGTCTCATTTTTATTATGTAACTAAGATAATGTATTCAGTTGCTGTAAGTAGATTTTAACATTTTTGACAGCTGTTTGCTGTTGTTTTGTATGTTTGGGTTGTTTCCCTGTTGTTTATTTGGATACACACTCAGTAATGTCTCCTGAGTATTATGCTTAATAATTGCAAATTTTATTGGACGATAACATATATTAATAACAGATGTTCAGTCTCATTGTTTTCACTTAAAAGTATGTAGCAATGCAAATAAGATATTCGGAAAGGATGTTTCATTTTCCGGAGAGACTTTGTTACTGATTATGTATATTTCACATAAACCGAAAATCATTTTGGTGTAAGAACTAAGTTTTAGCCTTTTATATAACATTGCATTTTGTTTCTTCCTGTACTGAAGTGTTTGCTTCCTGGACCCGCCCCTCCCCCCAAAAAGACAATTATTTATTTTGCTTGGTAAAGAAGGCACAGAAAAGCTCACCACAAACAACACCCCCCACCCCTCCTTCATGAAAAATAGGGCATTTGCTTGGGCAAGAAAGGTGTTGAAAAAATTATAAAGCTTTGATCTCCTACAAGTAAAGTATGTGTCCACAGTCGCCTTTATTAAGTGAAAGTACAGAGCCTGAATAAAACCATTCCAGGTTTGTCATTTCCTAGGCCTGATTCTTAGACGATCAAAGTACTGTTCCAAAAATAGCGAAGACTTGTGTTTATGCGATGCGAGAGAAAGCAATAAGCTCAAACAGTTACGTGCCCCCCCCCCCCCCCCCCCCCCCCCCCCCCCCCCCCCCCCCCCCCCCCATCCACTGAGTTTCACCAGGACCTGCATTGAACCCATCGCCTTCTGTACAAGCTGTTTTCCGGTTTCGTTTCCCGTTCGTCAAGAAGAAAATGAGTTAAACGTCACTTTCACTCGAAGAGGAAGTTTGATGGCAGTAGAGTTCGACGCGAGGAAAAAAATGCATTGTTTCTGCTGTTGAATGTATTATTACGTTATTCGTCAATACGGTATCTCCGTATGTACTAGGGTGAATGTATCTGATTAGCAATTTCTTTTAAATATAACGAAAACTGTTCACCTCTATAGGATGCTTAGAGAATGATAGAATGTGCTGTCAAAGATACAGAGAGTTTTCTCAGAACTTCGCTCGGTGACCTTGTCAGTAATTGAATACGATTGCATTAACAGGAGTGGAATGCAGGTAATCATATTCCCCTTGTAAAGACTACTAAGTTATCTTAAGACTCCACGATTTATAACCGTCAATACATCGAGATCAATTTCAAGAGAATTAAAGATGAAATGAAAAAAGGCAATGCGTGTCGTTGTTTTCCTGGTATTTCTCGTTTTTCTGTTATTTCTCGTTTCTCTTCGCCTTCCTGCTGTACGGCGTGCAAACGCATGCAAGAGAAACCTACATGATACCGGAGATAGCTGCCATAACGCCGGCGATACAGCATTGCTTAAAGTCCAAAGGTGAATATCATGACTTGATCCTTTTACAACAAAGGAGAGCTGAGGGGCCAAGATCTCTCTCTCTCCTTTCCACCAATTGAGATTCCTTCTGCTCTTCCATTCCATCTTTGTTGTTTCCCTCTCCCTTCGTCTGGTCGATCGCAGTACTGTGTGATACCGAATAATAAAGAAATGAGAGAGAGAGAGAGAGAGAGAGAGAGAGAGAGAGAGAGAGAGAGAGAGCAGTCGGCGGGGTTCGGGGAAATTATGGCAGAAGAATGGTCGGATGAGTCT
>NC_087216.1:28759830-28777330 GCF_015104395.2 Macrobrachium nipponense | reverse complement strand
AAAGGTAACTGGAAACCCGGGCCACAATATTTACTCCGTTGTGAACGTGAAATTCGCGTCTCTCCCAATATATATATATATATATATATATATATATATAGATATATATACATACTATATACACACATATATATATTAATATATATATACATATATATAATAAATACATTAGATACATATTATATATATAATATAATATGTTATTTATACCATATATCAACATACAATATGTATATATATATATTAATATATATATATATATATAGTACTATATATATAATATATATCAATCTATAATATATATATAATTATATAATATATATATACACATCTATGGTACATATATATATATCTGTATTCTACCATTCTATTAATACCATTACATATAAATATATCTAGAGATATATAATATATATAGATATATATATATATATATATACATATATTATAAAATTATTAATTTACAAATATATAAATAAAAAAAAAAAAATATATATATATAATAATAGATTTTTATTATTTTATATAATAATTATATTATATAATATATATATTAATATATTTATAATATAAATGTGTTTGTGTGTGTTTATATAAGTAATGTAATTAAAGTCCTTCAAACATCTCCTAGTCCGTATCAGACAGATATTATGACGTCAGAATTTCTAAGGGAGCGCATCTGCGAAATCCATGGGCAAAATTAGCCTCCTGCTATATACTTTTAGTTATTGATGCTAAAATAAATCATTTATCAATTGTAATCTTTCCGATGTCAACTAATTTAACTGCGGGCTTAAAAAATTAAGCCTTTCCTCTAGTTGATTGATTTTCGTCATTAGAGACAGATCTGTGATCAAAGGTCATTGAATATTTTTAATTTATATTATTGTTATTTTTATTACTATGCAGAAGATGAACCCTGTCCATATGAAACATACCCACAGGGACCATCGACCTGAAATTAAAGCTTCCAAAGAATCTGGTGTTCATTAAGAAGAAGTAAGACGAGGGAATTACAGAAAGAAGAGATCTCACTTATTAACAAAGAAAAAAGGCTAGTAAATTAATAAATAAATAAAAATGTATGAAAATGCAAGGAGATAGTATTGCGGTAGTATTGCATTACATCTTCGCTTGAACTTTTCGAGTTCCAATTGCAAAACATCCTCTGGGGGAGGCTGTTCCGATCTCTGGAACTATAAGATTATAGGGAGTTTTACAGCGAGGCATCTGAACTGCATACTGGTGCTGCTGTTCAGGGAATCTGTTTTCTCTGGGCAGGAAAAGGGGACCAGGGAAATTTTTGAGGGTTGATGTGACACGTCCACGACTGTTGCATCGGCTTGAATGTGGTTATTGTCACTTGCAATCCTCTGTTACTGCACAGAATAGTAGTGCTGAACACATGTCCTGATGCATAGCAGCTGAAGTTTGACGTTTATGTGAACTCATCCCTGCGGTATTGTATCAGGTGGTTGTGTGAAGCGCTTGGTGTGTGTACTCAGTTGTGAGGTTACCTATGGGACAGAGTAAATGATCTCAGGTCAGCTGAGAGAGGTCGTCATAAGGCTTATCTTTCTACAGTTAACTCATCATTGAGAGCAAAAAAATTAAAGGTTAAAGGTCCCCTTAAATCTTTGCCACGTCAGACACTTTTAGCGGTAGGTAATACTTCCGGCCTTGACGGTAGCTTTTATATTTAGTATTTGTTATTGTTTAGAAATCGTTGTATGCTAAGCTCGCTTTTGTTCTCCTCAGTTCCATTGTCAGATTGCAACGACTGTCTTTATCACTGTGGCAGAGGATGATTTTTCTGGCATCCCTTGCAATGGAAAGTGGAAGGATGGAGTCCATTCAAAGATTTTTTACCAGTTTGTAATCCATCCACAAATAAGTAAGTGTGGCCCTCCCGTGATGGCCATTGTTCTTTACTGGTCATTAAAATAACCGTCTGAGAAGGATACTACACAAAAACTAGATGGTTCTTACCTTCGTGGTATAATTTGGTATACTATAAGATATACTATTGTGGTATCTGACAAGGGTTACCATTGAAGGTCCCCTATTGTTCATCACTGCAATAAAGGAAGCTGGCATAATCAGGGGAATAGGTCATAGAAATGTTGAAATGATGTGAGAGTCGGGGTGCTGAAGTGAGGTTTGAATACAAACAAAACAAAACCTCTAGTGACTGCTAAGAACGCAGAAGAAAAACTTTATTTACTTGAAAAAAAAAAGGGTTTGTTAATGCCGTAATGTCTTCTTACGAGTAATGTAAGATGATCTTATTAGTTATTTATATGCAGGCTATCAGCCTGTAAATTAGAATTATAGTGGACGATGCTTAGTCATGGTTTATTTTTATGGAGAGAAAAATCGGAAGGCCACTCTAGTGACCTCTATCTCTTCCATGATTCCAAAGGAAACAAGGAGAAGAAATTTATGTGAGAAGGGCGGGACCATATCACGAAGTATGGAAGGTTTTGAGTTCGGAAAAGTGGGAGAAAGAACATTCCAGAGCTCTGCCGTAGAGGGAAACTGATTTTCACATTGCTAACATCATGTGTTGCGTGACTACCAAATGAGAGCCTTAACAGAACAGTGAACGAATTGGCGTTTTTAAATATGAAGAGAGAGAGAGAGAGGAGAGAGAGAGAGAGAGAGAGAGGAGAGAGTTACGAAACCGTATTACAACATTACGTTTGCAAAATGCTCATCGTCATGAAGGCTAAAATCTCTGAACTGTCGTCTTGATGCTCACATAATCATAAAAATGCTATCATAGAAAATTTTACGTCCTCCATTTAATGCTTTTAATTACTGCATTATTTCACTGGAAACACAACTTAATGTGTTGAGACGAAACAGTAAACAAATAGGAAATAGCAAGTGTAGGCGCCTGCTAGTCATGACTGCGGGGCGTAATGGCAGGTGATAAGCAGGATACATGATGGGCGGTTTCGGACAACGCCATGCCAAGTTTTTTTTTTTTTTTTTTTTTTTTTTTTTTTTTTTTTTTTTTACTATGTGAAATCGAAGGTCGTTTGTGACGTATTCGGTTGGAGTGACACTTGAAATTAATGAATGCATCGTCTCGTCCGGATATTATTAATGAAGTTACGTATAAACTGTGCAAATATTAACGTGTGCTTGCGCACATTTTGTGAAATGTTAACTATTTAATATGCATGCATATTGATGTGTTAATAAACGCACGTGCGCTCGGACACACACACACGCAAACACACAATATATATTATATACGTCTGTGTGTGTGTATAACTAACTTAGAGATATTTACAGGAACCAGTCCATGAAAAAAGACAGATGAATATTATATTTGCGTATGCAATTATTTATGCTTTTCAAAACACTGCTTTGATTTTTAAGCTTACGGTGTTCGATGGATTTTTAAGTTTATGCTTGTGATTGAACCTATGCTTAATAAGCCTCTCTCTCTTCTCTCTCTCTCTCTCTCTCTCTCTCTCTCTCTCTCTCTGTAATTATATGTGACAATATTAGCTAATGTACTGAATTATTCAAGAGTGGTAACTATATAATCAAACATGCATTCATTCTTTTCATGCACCGAGTTTAGAAGCAGTTCTCCTGTGAATATCTGAGATAACTGTGCGCACATCCTAAACCCCATAATCTAGCTTGCGAGTGCCTTGAGATTTTACCCGAAGAACGTGCGCGCCAATGGAATTCATACGAGGGTGGTTGTCAAGGCCCTTGTGGCTTTAAACCCCACAACCCCTCCGTCCCTCCCTCCCTCTTCCAATCCCCTTCCTCCTCCCCCTCCCCTCTTTCCATCCCGAGAGAAATCTGTGGGACCGAGTTTGATAGGAAACGAGTTTTGACGGAATTCCTTCGCTCCTGGAAGGTGGTTAGAACTGCCTCTGCGTTTGATGCTGTTGCTCCTTGTGCCAATGCTGGTCTTCCAGAGGCCACCACGGTAGCTAGTACGTTCTGCCCTCCGCCGCAAGGTAACTTTAGGACCTTGCTTCTTCTCTGTGCGGGTATGAACCTTGTCCCCGTATTAAAGTGTATAACAGTCATTCATTGAAGCCAATCATGGTTTGTTGGCAGCGTTCAAGACTTAATTGACGGTGATGTCTGCCTCGCTTTCTTTCAAAGAATTTTAAGTTTTGGCGTTGTTTAGATTTAATTTTCTCAGGGCTTTTTACAAACGAGGAAGACCTCTGTACGGCCGTTTTCCACCCACTCTTATAGAACCGGTCTAAGGAATATACTGATAACTATCATTGGCTTGTAAAGGCAGGGTTTTGTCATTGAAAATCGTGCATTAGCGTTTGTGTCCATTATAGCTTTTTACAAGAATGACAGTGTAGGAATCTTTTTAATGGAAACGTTTCCAAAAACAGCCAGAAGGACTTAGTATATTATTACAAAGGGAAATAACGATGAATTTCTGGTATCAGTACAGTTTCCTACAGGTTAACTGAAGTCATCTCGGCCTGAATACTTTTGAACACGATTTTTACTTATTTACTCAAGGGAAACGTTTTGAGAGAGAGAGAGAGAGAGAGAGAGAGAGAGAGAGAGAGAGAGAGTTTGTGTGTGTGTAACTCCCTGTGTAAACTTTAATACCTAGGTGTAAAGCGTCCAGATGCCCTTCGTTCAGAAGGATAATAATGAGTGAGTGGGGCATCATCTTCTCTCCCTGCTGATCTGGTATTTTGACTCCTCCCTCTTGTTTACGACTGGGGCAAGACAGCAGCAGCTCTCGCAGGCCCTGTTGTCTTTGTTCTTCTTACACGAGCCGTAAAGTTCTGCCAACAATCTGTCAAAACTGGAGACATCTCTCGGTTTCTGGCTGTGCTCCTCACTCAAGAAATTTAAGATTTTGCATTTTTATATCTAGTTACATTTGTACCCATAAGGTGTCCTTTGTTAAATGCTTATTACCAAGTATTTTTTTTTTTTTTTGGCATATTCCAATCAAAGACTTTTTTTTTCTTCTTTTACTTTTCAATGGATGAAATACTTGCGAATATTTTGCCCAGATGAATTTCATATTCTTTCTCAAAAACACTTTAAAAGTAGCCTTCCGGTGTGCGTGACCAAATTTGTTCCATATCTTTAATTTTGGCTTAATAACCTGTGGAGATAATAGATGAATAATTACTCCGGTGGATTCTGATTTATGGTATGATACTGGAGTCGATTATCCGAAGAAATTTTGCATTCACTCTTGAAACGAGTGTTCTCTCTCTCTCTCTCTCTCTCTCTCTCTCTCTCTCTCTCTCTCTCTCTCTCTCAGTGCATTCCAGTCATCACTAACCCACTCTCGCTAACCAACCATTGCGGATGATTTTAAATTATGTTAGACGAGTTCCAGGACATCCCATCGGACGAGCCAAGATGCAGTGCCGCCGGTCATTCCAGTGATCCAATACAGCGAGCTACTCTGACTCGATTTGGCACCTTGTATCCAATATTCCTGGGTCAGATATGACATCATTGCCTCCAATAACGGTTATAAATAATGTCTGAATCCACATAAGGGAGGACCTTGCCGGGTTAATCCCCATCCCTGGAGGGGTGGAACCAATCTACAGGTAAGTCTCTCTCTCTCTCTCTCTCTCTCTCTCTCTCTCTCTCTCTCTCTCTCTCTCTCTCTCGCCATATGCTCTTTTTGAACCCATGACTAAACCTGTCTAAAGGTACCGCTTTTATACCGTGGTTAAAAATGTGGGGAAAATGAAGATTTTAATCGCTTATTGTTCCTTACCGGGTACGGCGACTGGAAGGGAGAGAGAGAGAGAGAGAAAGAGAGAGAGAGAGAGAGAGAGAACTGGCCCGACTGGATTTTTCATAGCTTGGGAGTGTAGATAGCATCGCTCTGTCGAGATTGACAGCGCCGCGCAGACGGGACTAGACAGTTTGATAGCATCGTTGGCACTTTTTCTTCATATATATTTATCTTATCAGCATAAGCAGATATTTATTGGTTGTCGTCGTGGTCTCGGTTGATTTGTGAGTGTGGGAATTGGCAGGTGCTGTCATCGTGCTGTGTGGCATAGTTCTCATGTCTTCTGCCCATTGTTCTCGCTTGCGATTCTTGTGCAGGAGTCGCGAGGCATTGTTGAAATGGTTATGTAAGGTTGATTCAGAATCGTGTTTTCTTTCTTGATTTTACTTTCCCGGAATAGATCTGACCACAATATTCATTATTCCGTGAATATTTTTTAATATTTTTAGTTATCATATTGCACTGGGGGTGAGTATTTGTCTTCTGTAGGTATAATCTGATCTTAAGGTATGACCAGTAAAGGTGACTCTATTGCCTTCGCCATGAAAAACCGTGTGCCCCCCTCGAAAAATGTAGGCAGTAGACAGGCACTGATGTCCCAAGAGAACGTTTTCTGATTACGGCGACTGACATTGTTTCAATTTTTTTTTCAGCCATTGTTCTAATAGTGAAACTTTCGTTGCAGAGGTTCGGTGGTTGCCTCATTCGACCCTTGGTTCAAGGCAGGGCTTCGAGATGGATTTACCACACTGAAATAGAAACATTGCGTGCTAATGTTGTCTCGGTAAACTAATGTGTATCATAACATCGCTTTACTCATTTCGGATTAAATATTTATTCATATAGGTATGTTGCGCCACTGATGAGTGTCTCCACCCAAATACCGAACATGGGTAACTGAGAGGAGAGTGAATTAAGACGGTCCTTACGCGTGAAATTCTTTTTATGACGTAAAACCAATAATTTATCGTTTCAGAATATTGCGTGTCGCTTAACTCTTCTAAAATCAAGGAAAGTAATTGCGTGTAGCTCAACAGTTTTTAATATCAGGTGAAATAATTGTTGGTGGCTTAACACTTCTTTACAGTCAAATGAATCAATGGAAGCTTCTGTTCTTTGATCACCTTCAATTCTTGCGTGGTTATTTAATGCAATAATGATTTAATAAAAAAAATTTCGGCAGCTAACTTTAAATTTGGAGAAATGAATTTCTCTTCAATTGTCAACCAGTAACTGTTCTCAACCAACGTCTAATTCAGTTTCTCTCTCTCTCTCTCTCTCTCTCTCTCTCTCTCTCTCTCTCTCTCTCTCTCTCTCTCTCTGCCACAACCTCGGGTGGAATAGTCTTCTTTGACGCGTTTAAATCATTGCAATTCAAACGGTTTCCATATTTATAAAGAAGTTCTACAATCCTCAAACGCAGAAAGTAATTCAAACCAGATCTGTCACATCCTATCCAATTCCATTGTCATTCCTGACATTATGACTTCCAATAACCAGTTCAAACAATGGCCGAATTCACTTAAGGGAGGAGGAGGAGGAGTTCGTCGAGGTAATCAACCACCCCGACGACGGCATGGAAGTGTTCTACAGGTATTCTGTCTCCTCCTCCTACTCCTCCTCCACCTCCTCCTCCTCCATCGTCTCCTTCTCTTGAAGTCTCGTCGTATTCCTTGTCAACAATAAATTTGCCCTTTCATATCTAGAGAGGCTCTTCTTCCTTAGCAACGGCTGTAATCCCTTCCCGTGTTTGTTGTGCCTCTCCTCCGTCTTCCTTCCCCCTTCCCTTCTACGCCCTCTTCCTTATTTTTTGTTTGATTGAAGTCGAGGCTTTGGCATGGGTCATGAGTGTGTGTGACCTTGAGCGGAGGGGTCGAGTTTTGACCCGTGAGTCGGTATGGGCGTTGATGAGACGGAGTCGGTTGAGTTTATGGGGCCGAGACCGGGGAGGGGGCGGGGGAGGGAGGGGGGGGATTGTTAAGCATGGCAGCAGCGGCAGCAGGGTGGTGCTGGGAGGGGTGGGGTCCATACCTTGAGTACCCGGGATCGTTCACACGATGGGCAGTCGTTACCCAGCAATACCCTTGAAGCAACTCTGGAGAGTTAGAGGACGTGGACGAGGGTCGTGAGATGGTTTTTCAAATAAATTTGAGCGTAAATGACATCCCGTTTGTTCTCATTCCCGGCCCGGGAGAGTTTCTCAGCTTGTTCTCATTAACAAAAGATCTCTCGCACGTCATGGAATCTATCGTTACCTTTGTTGGGAGAGATCTCCAGACGATAAGGCTCGACTTACTATCGCCAGAGTTTGAGATGCTGACTGATATGACGAACCAGCATACTTTATTGTTAGATTAACGAAGGGTTAACGAGGTTGCATTTCGTAGTATCTTCGCTTTAGGCTTCAGCCTTATGTAAGGCAGGGTATCGGGTTGCGTACAACCTTTCCTTTGTGCCATTATTTGTGCAGGTTTTTGCTAGGTGTCGTGTGTAGCATCATTCGTACGTGTTGTGGCAAGTCAGTACTTGTTTTATAGTCGTGACGTAAAAACGTGGTCTCCCAGGAATAATGAATAGTTCATTTTAGTATAGTTTAGAGACGCTACGGTCGGTGGCATGCTTTAGTGCACGTCGAGTTCGTTTTATATGTCCAACAAGCAGCGTTCACTGATAAGCGATGCTCATGTGATGGTGGGGGTCAGTTATGTATAATATACATGCCTGGTCCTTCGTTCATAATCGTCCTAATATGTGTTTGTACGGGAAGTGGGCGGCGCAGTGATGGGATCATATTTCAAATTCAGATTCCATTCCTCCTTCAACCCCTGACGAAGTTACGCCTGCAACTCAACCTCATAAGAGAAACACCTTAAGTGTTCTCCTCTTGAAGCTGAGGGAGAGGTGGAGGAGAAGGAGGAGGTGAACAAAAGAGGAGGAGGAGGGGGAGGAGGTGCCTCGGAGCGTGGGTGGACTTCAGCGTTGGCTGGATTGCCTCTGTAGAAGGTAAAGGGGATGGGGGCGGTTGCTCTTGGGCGGAGACCTACTATACTGTCTAGTCGTGTTGTCTGGACACAAGGGCGGCTTCCCATACTTGAGAGAGGCATCTGCTGCGCTGAACTATGGTACGAAACTCACCTGTATGTTGAGAGAATAAAGCAAAGGAATGATGAGAGAGAGAGAGAGAGAGAGAGAGAGAGAGAGAGAGAGAGAGAGAGAGACTACATTTTGCTGTTGCAAGTCTTTTAATTTAGCCAGGGTGAAAAGAAAAATGCGCCTTTTAACATCCACTCGCATCTACATTCTTGGGTAGAATTTATATAATTACGTCGTAACACCACCAACAGTGTTCTAATTAACAAGAACTTCTTTTTATTATTATTATTATTATTATTATTATTATTATTATTATTATTATTATTATTATTATTATTATATTTTGAGATCCAGACTATGGTCCCAACGAAGATGCCAAGTTTCTAATACTTATCATGATAACATTTCGTTTCTCAAATATTCCTTTTATTCGTCATCTTTTCGCTCCTTTAATATCTCATCAATCAAGGTCAAAATTTTCCATGGCAGAAAAGAACTAAAGGAAAAAAGAAAATCAATAAAATATCGCATACTGTAGCGTAAAGAGATCGTAAGATTTAATATTTTATAATGAGAAGATTGGTAAATTACATTTATTTTCCGGAAACCTGAACCCGAATTCAGTAGCGTCTTCGTCTATGTCACTTATACTCAAGGTCTAGAGAATATACTCTCTAGACCTTGCTTACACTCCTCTCTGTAATAACTAAAGCCGGGGATATCTATCAGAGGTCCATTGCTAGTGATGTCAGATGCAATTGCGTCGATTGACATCAAAGCACTTTCAAACGCCGGTGCTATGGCTGCTCTGACAGGAGTGTCATTGGCCCTTGACAGAGATGTGATAATCCGGAGGAGGTTTTCGTCGGAGGGGAGGAGTGAGAGTTAGGAAGGGTAGGTAGGAAGAAGAGTGAAGTAGGAATAGGAAGGTGTCTCAATGTCAGTGTTTGTCCGTGTGTGAGATTGTCCCATATTCTGTGAGGTGGGTCTCTGACAAAGAGCTTCTTAACGAGAGAGAGAGAGAGAGATTGCGCCATATTGTGTGAGGTGGGTCTCTGACAAAGCTTCATCTCAACGAGAGAGAGAGAGAGAGAGAGAGAGAGAGAGAGAGATTGTGCCATATTTTGTGAGGTGGGTCTCTGACAAAGCTTCATCTTAAAGAGAGAAAGAGAGAGAGAGAGAGAGAGATTGAGATTGTGCCATATTTTGTGAGGTGGGTCTCTGACAAAGAGCTTTATTTTAACGAGAGAGAGAGAGAGACAGAGACAGAGACAGAGAGAGAGAATGCTGTCATCGGCATTGTCGTAGGGTACACGACTTCGTTATACGTAAGGTGATTGGCTCAAGGATGTGAGTGTGCATAGATTGGATCTGTGGAGATATTGTATGATGACAAGGATCTCCGGAGACAAGGCAGCCCTTCAGTAAGTGTTTGGTTAGTTCTCCCAGCCTAAGTTTACAGGATACACTGAAAACAGAGTTCCTTTCAGGTGTTTGTTACCTGTTTAACCTACTGGGGGGGAGAGGCAGTTTTGAAGCACAAAGTTTTTGTTGGCTATTTAATGAAACAGAAAGAGTTATTTTACATGTAATCAGACCTTTATTAGGTAAATTACTGTCTATCTGTGTGATCTTTAGTAATTGGTGACGAAAAGTGATGTTTGCTGTTTAGAATATTACTGATTAGAATAGTGTTTATGGACAGACTCACTCTCTCTCTCTCTCTCTCTCTCACTTTTGAATTTTTTAATTTACAAAAACATGATAGTTTGTAAAATATTTGTAGAATATGATCGTCAAGTGATGCTTAATGATAACCGAATTTTATGCTCCACAATATTTGTCTTTCATTTCATATAAGGATGTTTGGAATTTCTCTCCGGTGACGAACATTAAAAAAAAGGAAAAAAAGGAAAAAAAAAACGATGACTACGGCTGCTATTGTTTTCTTACCCAATAACTGTCGACCTTTTACACGTTTTACACTTTTGATTTCAGCCGGTTTCGCTTTCTGTCGTCTCGTCTTGCCAAAAAGAATTTTATATTGGATCATGGTGAAGTGAGCTTTGGCTTCGTCCCTTTGTCGGCTCTTCTCAGGATATTGGCCGGGAATCGTCCTTAGTTTTGCTTTTGTGGCTCCAAGGCCTAAAGTCCTTTCTTTATAAAACGCGTTGATCTGCGACACAAAAAAAGGGGGGCGGGGGAAGAATGCATGCGGAAAGGCGAAGAAAATTGGATTTTCTTTGACTGGTAGCTTTGTTGGTATTTGTTTTCAGCCTTTGAAGAACGCTATAAGAATTGTTGAAAACACTAGAGATTTTTATTCCCCTGCTTTTTAAACTGAATGTCGCTGTTTTCCCGTGCATCAAGGACATTAATGGCGTGAAACTGTGATGTGATTTGTGGCCCGATAAATTCCAAGTAGATCGTTGCTAAATCAACTTTTTTGTGCAAGTCATTGAGAAACTAATTTATATGGTTGAAATCACTTATATGAACAGCTTTCTGATAGGAAGTTGAGATGTGCACTATTAAATTATCATTTGGGAGTCACCGAGGTCAGTAACCAGATTATATAATGAAATCTAACTTCCAAAGGGAATTAATAAAACAAAGGTCAGTTGACGTTTAAATGCTCGTCGTCGAATGGGGACGGTGTTCTGAGATACACTCACGGGAGAGACGGACGTTTTCTTGAGGCAGACTGTAGTGATGGGTGGAGGGAGGTTACCATCGGAGGGGGAGGGGGAGGGGGAGGAAGAAAAAGAAAAAGAAGAAGAAGAAGGGTGACTCGTGACCGCTGGGTCGTGGGAACGCCCGCACCCTCACTCTCCTCCCATACTCCCTCCCTTCAAATACCCCATTCCTTTACACCTCTCCGTTCGACTCCAAACTCTTCCTCCCTCTCCGATCCACCCTCTCTCTCTCTCTCTCTCTCTCTCTCTCTCTCGTATCTTCTTAACAAGACGCCCTCTGTCCTCACCTGAAAAGGGTTGAAATATCTAACCTTCAAAGGGACGGCGAGGCCATTGGAAGGAAGGCTGGTCTTCTTCGCCAGGACCCGACCCTAATCAGGCGGATGGTTACGAGTTATTCAGGTGAAACTTTAACGAATTCATCTTCATGCCCCGAATGATCTAAATTCCTCCGAATAATTTACTCGGGCGGCTCAAAGACATAATAGTGAGGTCATTATTTTCGTTCGGGTGGAACGGGACTACTGCTGCGTGTTCAGAGTTCATGGGAAGATTTTCAGATTGCGCAAAGATCGCCGGATTCATGACGGCTTTGTTTGAGGCTGCGCGCCGCGCCGCCTCGCTGGCTATTTTTTTTTATTTTTTATATTACGATTTTATATATATATATATATATATATATATATATATATATATATATATATATATAGATATATAAAACTGAACCACGAAAATTTTGAACGCGATGAATATATGAATTTTTATCACATCGCCGTGATTCATAAACAAACATTAAGCTACAAATGTCCTTTACTATCCAATTCACTCTACCTCGGAAATAATATATTTCCATATATGTGAACCGAGGTAGACTTAATTGGATATTGAAAGACACTGGTAGCTTATTGTTTTTATAAATGTACACACAAACACACACACACACACACACACACACACACATTTCCACTGAGATGAGGTAGCAGCAGAGAAGAAAACAAGGCAATTGCTGCTGCCTTAGTCATATCTTCAACTGCTGAATCAAAGATGAACCCTTGTGCATCAAGTTCGTCTCATTGGTAGGACTCTTTTACGTTTTTAATTGAGATTTCATCTTTAAAAGTGAGAAATAATCAGAAGCATTAAAGGAAAAATAATCATGAGCTGTTACCATTATCTCTTCTGAAACGTCTTTGCAAAAGGAAGTTTGTGTTTGCTAACTTGTTTTGCACCTCTTCATTATATTTATTGGTACAATATGTCATTCCTTTATAATGAGCATAAAGTTGATTCAAAAGCTTTATATTTAATTAATTCTAAAATGAAAAAAGCAGTAGTTGTCTGACGCTTTTATAAGGTTTCATTCGTAATAGTTCCCCCTATTTTATTGGATAGTCGTTATCGTAGTTATACACCTTTTGCCATTGTTATTGCAGTGAATAATTTGCAATTCTCTTTGGCGGAGAGAGAGAGATAGAGAGAGAGAGAGAGAGAGAGAGAGAGTAGGGGAGGAGGGGGGGTGGGCGGGGGGAGGGTGGGCGGGCGGCCATCCAAAATAAACACCACCGGCCATGCAAGTGTTCCCAGTCTTCTAAAATAAGCAAACATCAACCGCGTAATTTTAGCATTGAATCTTGACACCAAGAAAATGTCCGTCTCTTTTCCACTGGCCTTCTCACTGTCATGTCCTCCTACTTTATGGCGATGCTGTGTTTTTCTTACTTGTAGACCCCTGTGGGTTTATTTTATCTTGATCAAAATCACCGAGATTTACAGATGCGTGTGCACTTGAATCTTTTTATTTAAACTCCTGTTTTTATCTCTCTCTCTCTCTCTCTCTCTCTCTCTCTCTCTCTCTCTCTCTCTCTCTCTCCTTCAAACAAGCAGTTCAACTCAAAGATTGTGGCTTATGGAAAAATTAAAGATGATGACACCGCATTCATCCAATTTTATTCTCTTTATGTCCGGTTGAAACTGAGATCCAGATACATCCTACGTTCGTTTATCCAGTTTTATTGTCTTTATTATATGTCAGGTCGAAACTAAAATCCAAATACATATAGTACGTTCGCTCTGTTATTATCGCTTTGAGTCACACAGTAGTTGCTTGGCCACGCCCCTTCCTTGTTTTTCCTCTGTATCTCCTCTCATCTTCTCCTCCTCCATTCTCTCAGTCGCCCCTTTCTGTTTTGTAGCAGCAGCCATAAGACACCGCTGGTACCTCTCATTCCCCTCCTGCTCTCGTCCTTCTGGCTAAACAAACACTTGATCCGCATGGAGTTCTCGGCAGTCAAGATTGTAAAGTGCCAGGATCAAATGCACATCTTACCTCGTTACTTCTCTCTCTCTCTCTCTCTCTCCTTCTTCTTCTTCAGTGTTCACGAAGATATCGTACATTGTACTCTCTCTCCTCTCTCTCTCTCTCTTCTTCTTCTTCTTCTCTTCTTCTTCTCTTCTTCAATTCTTCAATGTGAACTAAGCTATCTTACCATGTTACTTCTCTCTCTCTCTCTCTCTCTCTCTCTCTCTCTCTCTCTTCTTCTTCTCTTCTTCTTCTTCTTCTTCTTCAGTGTTCACTAAGATATTGTACCTGTGTCTCTCTCTCTCCTCTCTCTCTCTCTCTCTCTCTCTCTCTCTCTTCTTCTTCTTCTTCTTCTTCTTCTTCTTTTACAGTGTGAACTAAAGACATGACTTGTTGATTCGCTGGAAAATGGACAAATGCTTAATTTTAAACACTTTTTTTTTAAGTCATTGATTAATTTATTCACGTTTATAAGTTTGAAATTCGAGAGAAGCACTTAATGTCAAACTAGTGAAAACGCGAATTTTATAAGAAGGTTTTGTGATTTGTTGGAGAATTAGGTGGCTTATGTTTTCAGTTCCAGCTCACAGTTTAGATCTTCGTTTTACGTCAAACTAAGGTGATTGTGCGTGTTATTAATTGCAAGTTAACGACGCATTTTTGTTTATTGAGCCTTTGTAGTACCCCCAAACTTGCCATTGTTTCGTTTCGAAAAAGAAGACAGCATCTCCAAACGGTTGAATCATAAATCGACGATGCACGAACGCCTTGTTTGTCCTTCGCGTGAAAGCAGTGAAGGTTTAGTAACGAGAAAAGTCCTCAGCCTATCGTAGATGTTTTTATGGCTGACGTAATGACCTCACGCTGTCTTTTTTACAACCCTGGCTTTGCTAGCTTGCTCTACAAGGTTCGGTTGGTCTATAAGAAGCTTTTATATTTTCTCTCTCTAAATTACCTGCTGATACCGTATGGGCTACACTGAGACAGAAGCCTTGTCAGCTTCGAACCACACTGCCGTCACATCTTCAAGTAGAAAATTGTTAAGGTAAATGTTGTATGATGAAAGCCTATTTAAGACAGGCTGGAAGTAACGTACTGGAAACAGTTTGTGGGGAATGATGCTAGAGGAGACTTCATGTAATATTGTAATTGGAGACTGTGTATTTTGTACATTGAAACATTTTTAGATGAAAGATAAAGAAAATGCAAGAGATCTGTATGCTGTTAAAAAAATAAAATTTTATCCTCGTTGTGCTTGCCGCAATTATCTCTTGTGGAGACAGCTGGTGTTCGCCTGTAATGAATAATGCAAAGCAAGGATGTGGGTCTTATTAGCATTGGTTTGGAGAACGAGAAGAAAAAAACAGAGTTCTTGCTTGTCTTCTGTTGAACGCTGGATCGAATGAATTATAACAAATGCTAAACGCATTCCCTTAACAGTAGCCATACTTAATATACACCTCAATAATTGCCATTAAAACATTAGCATTAATAGTTTTGTTTTTGTCTGTATTTATAAAAAAAATAATTGCATTTAAAGTTTGGACGTTAATAGTTAATATCACCACCGCATGTCGTCTCATCCATCATAAGAAATGACACCTCGCCCAAACTTACAATGCAATTGTCCCTAGAGTCTTGTAACTCTCTCTCTCTCTCTCTCTCCCCCCCCCCCCCCCTCTCTCTCTCTCTCTCTCTCTCTCTCTCTCTCTCTTTCATAACCTGAGCTGATCATGTGAAAGACAGGATGTCTTCTAAGTGATGGCGATGTCGGTCCCTGCCGAGTCTCGAGGTGGGCTCTCTTATAATGATCGACATCCGGTGACCTTGCCTCGGGGCCTTTCTTTATACCTACCTGTTCGGCGCCTAGATATGAACATCTCGTATCTCGCATGGAGACGGACGACTTGAGCTGCTTCGCCTATTCTACGTTCTCTCGCTCGCCAACGCGTCGTTTATTATCCCAATTATATGCAATGCTTTTGGTGTAACTGTCCGCAGTTTGATTGTCATGAACGTCGTTGCTATAATTATTGTTATTGTTGTTTATTGAAGAATTGCTCCGTTTATTTTCGGCAGTCGTTTTATCTATTCATCTATCTATTTATCATATATGTATGTATATATGCATATATAGTATATATATATATATATATATATATATATATATATATATAAGTGTGTGTGTGTGTGTGTGTCTGTGTCTGTGTGTGTGTGTATGTGTGTTTTAAGAAACTGCTAGCCATAATGGAACTACAGTGTTGCTTCTCTTGTTGTTATTTTTATCATATGTTCAAAATAAATCATTCCCTGCGTCCTTCGTTATAATTAGAACTGTATAATGGCTGTAACGGCTGTACTTATAGTATATTAAGCACATTTTATTATTAGGAGATTTATTCAATAATACTTCCGGAGAAATTTGAGCTGTTTTTTATATAATGAAAAAGTTCACAGGGTACTCGAAGCCGATGGAATTTAATGCTTTTTTTCTAAATAGTCAGATTTTTTGTCCTTAATAGTTTGATTTTTTTTTTTTTGCTGTGTTATTTCAGGAGTTTAAGGGATTGTTACTGATGGAGGCAAGTTTTAAGTCAGGTACATTTCAATATATGTTAAACTATGTTTTGTCTAGAAATGTTCATTTTATTTGCTGCGTATTTCATAGCATTATTTCATAACATAATTCTATAGTCTTAGCTATGAAATCCTGTTGGTAACGGATGTTTTAATACTTATCTGGTTTGGAAACCTCATTTCAGTAGATAGTGACTTTTGAGTCAAGAATCGTCCTTTTGAACTGATTATAACTGACAGCCTGTTTCTTGATACCTCGATAATTTCATTTTCATTTTTTTCTTTGCGATGGCCATTATCAACCACAAATATAGCTAATAGACTATAGAAATTATGTTATGAAATAATGCTATGAAATAATACGCAGACAAGCCTGTTTCTTGTACCTCGATAATTTCATTTTCATTTTGCGATGCATTATCACCACAATTGTTGCTCAAGTTTACTGTCTGGAATAGACATCTTTTGACTATTTAGAAAAAAAAAGCATTAAATTCCATCGGCTTCAGTAGTACCCTGTGAACTTTTTCATTATATTAAAAAAACAGCTCAAATTTCCTCCGGAGTATTATTGAATAAATTCTCCAAATCCTAATAAAATAAAAGTGCTTAATATACTATAAGTACAGCCGTTACAGCCATTATACCAGTTCTAATTATAACGAAGGACGCAGGGAATGATTTATTTTGAACATATGATAAAAATAACGACAAGAGAAGCAAACACTGTAGTTCCATTATGGCTAGCAGTTTCTTAAAACCACACATACACACACACACACACACACACACACTGACAGATTGAATTACTCTTTAGTAAGTTCATAATTTCCATGAAGTCTCATTTATTAGACGTTTTAGCTTGCCACGTGCCATGACATAAGACGAACAGCTTCCCGGGCTAAGTTTAAGCTAAGAGGCAAAGCCGGTTTCTTGAGGACGAGGTTCAAAGCGATTTCAGTATTGAAAAAGTATCATCTAAAGGCTGCTGAAAAGGAAGGATTTGGAACTTTAGTTTTAGGAAGAAATTGCGTTTATCTCACGCCCAAGGAGTAT
>NC_087216.1:28744830-28757330 GCF_015104395.2 Macrobrachium nipponense | reverse complement strand
AGAGAGAGAGAGAGAGAGAGAGAATATGAGTAGGAGGCAATTAAGCGATATGTAATTATGGGGAAGTAGTTTGGTTGTTTAAGGAAGGCGTTGGTGTAAATAAAAAGAAGAAATGTTTTGCGGTATTCTCGCTATCCTGTTCATTATTAAACTTAAGCTCACCAGGCACGAAAATCTAACAAGTTTATATATATATATATAAGTATATATATATATATATATATATATATATATTATATATATATATATATATATAATTTATATATATATCATATATATATATATATAATATATATATGATATATATCATATTTGATATATATATATATTATATATATCTATATATATATTATATATATAGTAATATATATATATATTATATAATATATATAATATATATAGATATAATATATATATATATATATATTTATATATTATTATATATATATATATAATATATATATATATATATATACGTTATATAATATTATATATATCATGCACGACATTAATATGCAATACAAGCTCTGAAAAGCACCTGGTTATATAGTGGTTAGGTGACCGCTAAGCAATGCCAGGCTTAGTCCACTTGACAGGACATTGAGCTTGCAATCTCATCTCGATATATGACAGATGTTTAGGGGCTGCTCATGAGAGAGAGAGTGAGTGTATGTGTATATGCACGTATGCATGTATTTATATATATATATATATATATATATATATATATATATATATATATATACTATATATATATATATATATATATATATATATATATATATATATATATATATATATATATACATTCACAGAGGAGAGAGAGGAGAGAGATAGAGGAGCGAGAGAGGAGAGAGAGAGAGAGAGAGAACAAACAGACTGCCAGTCTTGAATCTTCTAGTGAAGTGATGCATAAGTGGATAATGTGATATGGCGTGGTGGCTGTCCTTGTCATAATATGCACGGCATTTTTACAGTGGGCGTTGCGAAACCTCAGCCTTTTTAAAACTATCGTTAGAACTTTTATAGTTAATAATCTTTCGCACGCGTCTGAGTCGCACACGTTCTACAGAATAACAAGGAAATATCTACATCAGATTTTTTTACAAATGGTTTTTCTTATGGCTGAGAGAACCTAAGTAAACACTTCTCTCATAGACAAACTGGGACCTAGGAGTGAAAAACAATGTGTAATAGATTTTCCTTAAGCAATGTCAATCCCTCTTCCAGAAGCAATGTCAATCCCTCTTCCAGAAGCAATGTCAATCCCTCTTCCAGAAGCAATGTCAATCCCTCTTCCAGAAGCAACTGTCAATCCCTCTTCCAGAAGCATGTGCAAATCCCATCTTGCAGAAAGCAATGTCAATCCCTCTTGCAGAAGCAATGTCAATCCCTCTTCCAGAAGCAATGTCAATCCCTCTTCCAGAAGCAATGCCAATCCCTCTTCCAGAAGCATTGTCAATCCCTATTCCAGAAGCAATGTCAATCCCTCCTCCAGAAGCAATGCCAATCCCTACTCCAGAAAAGAGGTTGTTTGAACGAATCAGAAAGTACAGGACAAGGCAGAGAATGACGCATTCGGGAAATGGATCTCCCGAATGGGTGGTTAAATGAAACTCCCTAGTCCACGTCTAAAGTGATATTACAAGAACTAGAAGAATGCAGTTGCAGTGGTGAGAGGGAGAGCTGATGAAAAAAGAAGTAACACAAGATTTCAAATAGGAAAGTTTTTCTTTTTGGTATCAAATACTCCATCGTTTACCACACTTAATTTTTGGTCATCTCAGAGTAATATGAGAGGGCAAAGGACTGGAATAGTTAAGGCATGATTCAAGACTAAATTAATCACAATCCGGAATGGTCTGTTAATTCAGCAAAAAGTCTCCGATAATGGGAAAGTTGGTCATTCTGTAACCCCCGACGTAGAAGTAAGCTAAACTTGAACTTTTATATGAGTTCTCACCCAAGCATGGATATATTGTTGCACCTAACCACGCTATAGGGATTAAGAGCTATACTCGCAAAGACTAGTGATTAATTTTGAACCACAAATCGGCATTTTTAAACTTCTTTTATGTGTTCAGGAGCACCTTTTACCCAAACTCCAATAGTCTCATTGCAACTGATATCTCTCTAATCCCGTCATCTAAGATCTCATATGGGTTATTACATTATTTTCAAATTTTGTAATGTGGCCATTGATAGGTGTGACGCACCGGCCTCTTGTATTATGAATGTGTCACTCCAGCTGTCCTTCCGAATTGCATCTGATATTTCGAGTGCAGGCAGTTTGGTTCATGCAGCAGATATCATTCTGGAAACATTTCTGTCGTTGTGAGACGTGACTTTCTAGAAGTTGTGACAACGGCGAGTTCGATTCGCGGGCATTCCACTGAGGAGTCAGAGATCTATATTTCTGGTGATAGAAGTTCACTCTCGACGTGGTTCTGAAGTCACGTAAAGCCGTTGGTCCCGTTGCTGAATAACCACTGGTTCCATGCGACGTAAAAACACCATACAAACAAACAAACAAACCTCCTTCTTTGAGATTATTTCTCCCGACATGAGGCGCGATTTTTACTGGGGATTCCAGTGTCGTCATTGAATTTATGCATTTCATGAACAGTGAGAGCAGTCCTGCGGTTTGAATACACATTATTATTATTATTATTATTATTATTTATTATTATTATTATTATTATTATTCCAGTAGATGAAACCTATTCACATGGAACAAGCGCACCAAAGGGGCCATTGACTTGAAATTCTAGCTTCCAAAAGGTATTGGTTTCAGCCTCCCACTTCAGACCCCACACTGCAGCAGTAACTGATCTTGATACACAGCCAGTGATTTTTCATCGTCCCGAGGGAGACGCGAACCCGCGGCATCTGAGCAACATGTCACGATGCTAACCACCGTACCAGTGGTCATCAATAAGCAATGTAGATATAATGGTCACAGATTGTCCTATTTTCGCCTACGCGGGGAGTAAGCCTACAATAGTGGTTTCCAACCTTTTCTAATTCTCGCCCCCCTTCATTGAATGGCACATTCTCTGCGCTCCCCCCCCCCCCCCTTCCTTAAACACTTTAATTTACTAGCATAGTCGGCACATGTCAATAATTCACAATATTATATATATATATATATATATATATTATATTATAATATATATATATATATATATATAATATATATATATATTGCACCAGTCACTGTAGTGTAATGAGTACAGTTTTCATATTTGCAAAACGTTACTTTCGTTATCTTTTATAATCGTTTAATAATTAATTCCTTAGTATAGAATTTGAAATAGTTTACATATTTTAGACAACTAAATTTCATATTTATATCTGAAATATTTTCTCAGTATTTTGAAATTCTGAATTCCATCAAATTAATAGTTTTCATATATAATGATCTCAATCAAGCATTTGCCCCCCCCCCCCCCCACCCCCTGGCGGGGGCGCGCGCCCCACCGGTTGGAAACCACTGGCCTAAAAAGTCTTTATTGTTGGTGGGGGTGGGGGGGGGTGGGGTGGGGGGGGGTGGGGGTGGGGTTGGGGAGGGCGGTGTAGGAAAGGTCTATGGTAAAGCCTAAAAAGGTCTGAAAAAGGCGCTTTGCGTTGAGTTAAAGATACAGGAATTTTAGAATATGATATTTATGATTTATTTATTAGAATGAAAATGTAAGAAATAAATGATGTGCATGTTAAACAGTACAGAAAAATTATTTCTAGTAAAATGTAGCATATATGTTTTAATTTTACGTTGGTGAATCAAAACTCTATTTATGACCGTAGATTTCAACACATTTTAATTTACGTTAAAAGTTAGGAATATATTATGTTTACAACTTATGCGAGAGGGGAAAATCTTGCACGCGTCCTGAGTAAACTGAAGGTCGGATCAAGCCTTGTGAGGTTACGTTTTATGGAGCCTTCCCCCATCAATGGCGTGCAACAGTACTTCCATTTCCAGCTGTCTATTCATATAGCAAGATGATGAAGAACCTGCTGTTTCAAATGCTGTCATTTCAGTGACTGTTATTCATGTGCCGTTGAAATGCCTTCATTTAGGTCAGCATCTTGATGTCAATAACACCATCGAAGGAATGTGGTAAGAAACTGAATAGTTGCAGAACTCTGGAGCCAGACCTCATAATTATATATATATATATATATATATATATATATATATATATATATGTATATATTATATAATATATCTAGCCTATATATATATATTATATATTATATATTATATATGACATGTATGATTTATATAAATATATATCTATATATATATATAATATATATAATATATCATAATATATTTCTTTATATCTATCCTGGTCTTTAGAATATAGAATATATAGATATCTTATTAGATCCGTTTCCTTCAGTCCCGCCAAACGTGGGATTTTTCTAGCTACAAGAGCTGATAAAAATAATGTTACGTAAGAGGTGAGGGCGTAAAAAAACTAATTCCGCTTGACTCTTTTTATATCAAGACTTTTTCGTTTTAATTTCAAAAACAGACTTGTATTACCAAAGAAAGCTTAAGTATATATATAATATATATATATATATATATATATATATATATATATATAATACACACACACACGCACACGCATACACCATACATTATATAGACTATAAATTCTTTGTTATTTTGTGATGAATGAGAAAACTACTGTGATCATATTGCAATCTGATTGATATCGTTATTGTTTTTGCTGTCCTTGATATGGTTAATTTTGCAGCAGTCATCATTATTACTGTTGTGCTCAACACAGTGATCTTAATGGCGTAATCCTAGTAATCGGATTATGACGTCATCACAGAGTTTTAGTATTTTTGCAAGCATCACAAATTAACTAGATATTCCTGTGTATACAGTATATATATATATATATATATATATATATATATATATATATATATATATATATTATATATATATATATATATATGGGTGTGTGTGTGTGTGTGCGTGTGTGTGTGTGTATTTATATATATATATATGTATATATATTTATATACTACAGGCATCTGTCCTCTCCGCATTACGGTTCTACAGTTATTTCAGTGACAACTCCCGCTGACCGTCGACCAAATCATGACACATTGTATTTTAGATTTTAAAAAATGCAATAACGACGGTAATAGCAAGACAGTTTTGCCCTGTGGAAGTTCTTTCAGGTTCATGTTGAATTCAGCTTCGGGTTCTTTCTCCTCGAAGAGCTAAAGACCTTAACAAGTGTTTCCAGAGAGTGACTCTCGCTGTTCAAGAATGTCCCTCCTTGAACCATGGAGGAGGAGGAGGAGCGGCTTCCCACGGTGAGCAGGTGCTCGTTGTTGGTTTCTCTTGGGGAGTGCAAGAGAATTTGGAAGATGTGATATCCTTGATGAGAAGGAGAGAATTTGGAAGATGTGATATCCGTGATGAGAAGGAGAGAATTGGGAAGATGTGATATCCGTGATGAGAAGGAGAGAATTGGGAAGATGTGATATCCGTGATGAGAAGGAGAGAATTGGGAAAAAGTATCCATGATGAGAAGAAGAGAATTGGGAAGATGTGATATCCGGGATGAGAAGAAGAGCATTGGGAAGATGTGATGTCTGTGATGAGAAGGAGAGCATTGGGAAGATGTGATATCTGTGATGTGAACACAAGTATTCAGAATGTCTGATGCCCCTGATCAGAACAAGAGAAATAAGGATGTGTGAGATGCCCGTTGAGATTATGGAATTAAAAAGATATGATGCCCTTGATGAGAAGAAGAGAAAAAAGTATGTGTGATATGCTCGATGAGAATAAGGAATTAAAAAGATGTTATACCTTTGGTGAGAACGAGAGATGTCGAAAGATATACTATATGTGTTGAGAATGTCAGGTACCTGGGATGAGAACAAGAACAAAAATTGTGATATTATGATAATAAGGAGTTAAGAGAGAGTGCTACTTTTGATGAGAACAAAACAGTAAGGGAGATGTAACATCCGTGGTGAGACACACAAGAATTGAGAATGTCAGAAACCCCTGATGAGAACGAGAGAATTCGGAAGGTGTGTTCTCCTTCATGAGAGCGATCCCCAGATGGGAACCTCAAAGTATGCGTCGTTTTGCTAAGGTCAAATAGCCCTATTATGTGACGATGTTCAAAGAGGAAGTCATATGCAGCAGTCATAAAGGTAAATGACGTTTAAGGATGAAGATAGAGGAATGAAAGGGCCGTAGGACCTGAAATGAAAACGAAGGATCATGAAATAACGAGGATTATTCTGCAACGGGACCAACGGCTTTACGTGACTTCCGAACCACGTCGAGAGTGAACTTTTATCACCAGAAATGCTCATCTCTAACCTCGCAGTGGAATGCCCGAGAATCGAACTCGCAGCCATCGAGGTGGCAGGCCAAGACCATACCGATCACGCCACTGAGGCGCTGACGAGAGTTTAGTGACAGGAAGCTTTCATGAAGGTAGAAATTTTATGATTAAATTGTAATGAGATAGTTTTTCTGACACAGGCGGGTAAATTTAGGAGGGCTAATTTTGCTCGTGAAAGCAAGGGGGTTAACGTGTGGATTGATCCCTCAGGACTGAATTTTAAAATTCGAGGGGAGTATTTCTAATGATAAAAATTACGTGACGGTCTAGAAAGGCCCATCTTCCTTGGTGTAATATTTTAAGGGCACAGCGGAGTAAGGTTAGGCTTATTATGTAGAGTGACGAAATTATACGATATGAACAAGAACAGTAGGGATTCTGTGAAGGAGTTGATTCTTCAAAAACCGTGTGATTAAATATGAACACTACTGGGGGGAGGGACGTTTGTTTTTGTCGAACCTCGTTGTTGTCTCGGACAACAAGAGACTGTGTGTCGTGTAAAGAAGAGGCCCGGTGGTAGAAGGCAAAGGGAGCTGCTGCCTTCATGAAAGAGGTGTGAAAATGAAGGTCTTGGGCCAACCTGGATGTTTGCTGTGTCGCGCAAACCTGCAGAAAATCGAAGGACAAAGAGAGAGTTACGAAGTGAAGTGCATAGGGGCTGATAATTTTGTCTCCTTATGAGTATAGACTGATCCTTTTCGTCATAGTTAGCTGAGTAGTGGGGGAAACTTGTTTGTTAAGTGACTGATTTTCTTGCCAGTCTTGCTAGATTGTCAAGACGAACTGGAAATAATTTTACATAAAAAAAAACAGGTGATAACAGTCTCCATTTTAACGATTTCCCTAAGGGTGGCATTCTGAAGCAGTGTCAGCTTTTTATAATAGCAATATTTACTCGTATATGCTCGTTAGGATTTCACAGTCTATATTCCCCGTGATAGCTTTGATGGGCCTTCCCTTGCTACTACTAAGGGAAATATCATTGTTGTTAGTCTTGGAAATAGTTGAGGGTCGTGTATTCCTTTTTACGATTTGTTATCTTGGTTAAGAAATACATATAAGCGTCATCTACCGTTGACTGAAAGGAGAGTCAGTCGTGTGCATTAAATGAATTGAGTGAACATCCAAGGAACTTGAAAATATAACTTTTACCAATTGTATTAATATACAGACTAGCCCTAAATCCGAAGTACACAGCGACTGGTGTATGGATGCTGAAACAAATGAAATATGATCTGAAATGTATTATAAAGTAATTAATTGCCGGAAGACAGTGAATATTGAATTGCCGCTACAGAAATCATTAATAGTACTGCTGATGGTAGGTAAGGAAGTAGCCATTTGTCAAAATTGCCTTTGCATCTCAGATACTTAAATGGGGTTCGAAAAACTTAACCTTTCTATCTTGCGTGCTTTTCAATGTTGCATTATCATGAATTTAATTTTCTGTGCAATGCTAATGTAATCAAGTCTGGGACCAGTATTTCAGCGCAGTCAGCAACACTAGTAATCTAGTTGATTGAACTTTGGCAGGAATATACTTAGCAAATGGTCCTGTCTGAAGCTGAAATAGTGGAGAGAGAGAGAACCGAGTGACGTTTCCTTCCATTGAAGAGGCAACACTAACGCATAATTAGTTGATGGAGGAGTCTCCTCTTGCCCATATCTTTCTTGTCCCCATTCTTCCTCCCCCGCACTCCCCCCCCCCCCCCCCCATCCCCGTCCCGAGCCCTTTTATGAAGAGAATTGAATCATGGCTGGAGTTGGTTTTCCTTCCCCATTGTTATGCAGATGACCGGACGTCTCTGTGTGTGTGTGTGTGAGTGAGTTCGGGTAATAGGGAATCGCCGCTTTTACGAAGATTGAATGTGCTTATTATGAACATTTACATGAATACTTCATGAGCTTTTACTTCTCTGTTTATGGACAGCTTCTCCTGTACTGAAAGACGTCGACCGCTGTGGGAAGTGCGGTCATTTACCGGCCTTCTCACTGTAATTATGCGTTTTATATATTTATGTATGACTTTCAAGCTTCGTTTATAGGTAAATGTCGGAAACCCCATTAAGGAAACGATGTGCTTGACCATATTTTTCCTTTGTGTGTGTGTGCGTGTGTGTGTGTGTGTGTGTGTGTGTGTGTGTGTGCGGAAGACATGGAAACGGAGTTGGTGGGGGTGGTTCCAGGAATCTAGCAGATGTCAAAATCGGCTGAGGGGATTTTTTTTTTAACGAGGCAATACTTTATGCATGAAGTCATTTGTAATATGAATTACCAGTTCGAATAAACTTAATAACGCTTGCAATTATTTAGCTCTTCAAATATAAACCTGATGAACTTGAACGAATTACTGAAGAGATATTGGCATTTTTCCAACGGTTGACTCGAGTTTATTACTGATTAGGTTATAATTGAAATTCTGGTTGGAAGCGTTTTCAACACCAGTCATTAATTAGCGGTGGAATGAAAGACAAAGTTCATTAGTTTGAGAATTGACCAGAATATATTTTGGCAGAGAAATTGGTCGGTTTGGTCCTCGGAATACCTAGCACTAAGGGTCGTCGATGGAGAAGAGGGACACAATGACATTACCGCTGACCTAAGTGATCATTAAACTAATCTCAGGGGAATCCACTAAAACTGCGCCCTTTTTGTGCTCTCATGAATGTTACCCTTTAATGGGTGAGACGCAGCAGGGGGGCCTCTCCGACCCCCAATCCGTCCCCCCTCTCTCTTTATGGAGGACTTAAGGGAGTGGTGTCTCTTCCAATGAACGAGTGCCACCCCACTATTATATCAACCTTGCAGGTCCGTGCCAGAAAAAAAAAACAATTGCTTTCTTTTCCCATAAAGAATAAGTGGGAGCCCACCTGGCGGAGGCCAAGTATGTAACGAGAAATTTCTATTTTAGAGCTGACAGCGTCATTGCTAGGCTTAATGCGAAGGCTGTCCTTCGTATGTGTTGGGTACGTCTGATAAGGGCATTTTTCCTTACGCAGAGAGTGGATATGGGTGGGTGGCAGTGTTGTTCAGCGGGGTCAGGCTCTCTTGATAGTCTTGTGCAAGATGATTTTTCGTGATCCATTCATAACATAACGGTATGATTGAGCTTCGATGTTTCCTTGGAACCTTTTACCTGAACGCTAGTTTTTGTACGATTATTTTCGCCTTCTTCCTCCCACACCTTCGTTATGCAGCGAGTTTCTCGTTAATCCTTAAGGATATTTCGACGTCGTGTTGACGACACTGCAAGTGTTATGACCAATTAGATTTCAAAACTCCGTTTCCCACCTCAGTTCCTCAAAACAGTGATGATTAGTAAGCCGCTAATGATGAAGAAATGGAGGCTTTTCCGAGTAACGTGAAGTATTTTATGCGTCAGTTCTCTCGAAGTTCTTTGGAAGCCGCGAAAGAAATGCTTCCGACATTTTTAATTCAAATTCTTTGCTTGAATATAAACGTTATTTCACAAGATTCCGCGACGCTGTGATGTTAAAATACAATAGAATTTAGGCCAAATATCAAGCGCTAGGACCTATGAGGTTATTCAGCGCTGAAACGGAAATTAACAGTAAAAAGGTCTGAAAGGTGGAGTTAAAAATCGCAGTTACAATAAATCAATTGTTAGAAGAGGTGGAAAGTAAGATGGAAGGAGGAGAACATGAAAGGAGGTACAGTAAAAGGGATGAAAGGGGTTGCAGCTAATGGCCGAAGGGACGCTGCAACGAACCTCAAATAATGCCTACAGTGTACCGTATGAGGTGCACTGATGGCACTATACCCCTACGAGGGACGCTGTGATGTTGTAACATGACTTGGAGATGGTCATTGTTACTATGCCATGTGTATCGTTCTCGGTTTGCTTTCGTTCTTCCTTATCTAACATAGAACCACATCCTCAACAGAAAGCATCGTGGCTCTCAAGTGGTAAGGATGCTGTTTGTTGGTTCTGATGCTTGCCAGCGACTTTTTTTACTTTATTTTTTTTTTTTTTTTTTTTTGCATCTTTGTAATGTGATACACCAAATTGAACCGTATCAGTGTAAATTGCAAAACATAATTGCATTGCATGATAAAGAATGATTTAATTTGACATGGTTTGCAACCCTGTGACTTTACATTTTTATCACTGAAGGTTGCTTTCATGCATAGATCTGTTGACGTGTCTGGGGACTCCTCTCTCTCTCTCTCTCTCTCTCTCTCTCTCTCTCTCTCTCTCTATATATATATATATATATATATATATATATATATATATATATATATATAAATATATATGTGTGTGTGTATTGAATATGGAGCAGCCAAGTCACTGGTTTCTTTTTATACAATTACCGCATTAAAACATACAAGAAAAAGAAGTTAACAAATGAAGAGATCCACTGTCTAATTGTGTGTGTGTAATCCGATTAATAGGAAATTGCTTAGCGCTTATTGACATGTATAAACTTCGCTAAGGCATGATAACATCCACCCGAAATTGATGCCTCATGTATTTTGTGGATGTTGCAATCTTGCCTCTTGACATTTAAAGTAATGTTGAGCGCTAACATTTGCGGAAAACGTGTTTACAATCTCTCTCTCTCTCTCTCTCTCTCTCTCTCTCTCTCTCTCTCTCTCTCTCTCTCTCTCTCTCCGTGTGTAGGTGTGTTATTTTGCAACAATTTCAATTTAAAACATCTCTTATATTTGTGCTTGCTGTGAGTATGGTTATATGCAGCAGTATAGAGATGAAGAGCCTAAAAACTTGCCCGTTTTATCTTCTCCTTATAAAGGAGACACTTAACCAGCCACGTTTATCGAGGATATTTTGTGGTAAGGTCTTGCGGTTTGTCAAAAATAGGGATGACGCGGGTCAGCTCCTGACTAGTGTTTGGATTCGTGTAAAAACAGATGATAATCGAGGGAATGAGAGACATGAAGTAAAAAGGGCGATTTCCCGTAGGCAGTCCATTGTACAGATTTGATCTCAGACCTGCAAACGTATTTATTTTAAGTCTCAAGCAAGGGGACAGTGGACATCATTACAAGAGAGTGATTGTGGATGAATAAACGAAGAAGATAATCCAACAAAATTGGGTGATTTGATTCGAACAGACAAAATACAATGTAACAGCTAAAAACACAAGAGCAAACTAAACATAACGGCCACAAACGCAAATTTAAACGTAACAGCCACAAACACAATAGTATATTTAACAGCCACAAACACAAATGTAAACATAACAGCCATAAACACAACAATAAACGTAACAGCCACAAACATAATAGTATATTTAACAGCCACAAACACAAATATAAACATAACAGCCAAAAACACAAATGTAAACATAACGGCAAAAACCACAACAGTAAGCATAAAAGCCAAAAAACACAAATGTAAACATTAACAGCCAAAAGCACAAATATAAACGTAACAGCCAAAAAACAAGACAGTAAACATAGCATCCAAAAAACACAACAGCAAAGCGGAGGAAATGTTCCTAGAGAGCCGGAACAATCTTCCTAGAGCTATTTAATTCCATCCAACGAAAAGCCACCTTGTGAGGAATACCTTGCCCCAAGTCCGGGGCCTTGGCGAACCTGTTGAAGGATGTCAGTGCAAAGCGATCCGCAAGCATCCTGCCCCGCCACAGGGAGGGCGGGGGGAGGGGGGTGGCAAGGGCTCGAGCGTGGTGCAACCGATGCATCATATGACGGTTTTGCAAGAGACTGAGCATCGCTCGGATAGAGTTGTCAGGTGACTCATCGGTTCTCCTCCACTGTACCGGTTCATTATGCAACGGAAGGTATTGGGTCATGAGTAAAGAGGAAGTGATCAGTCACAAAGAGAGGAATTACAATATTTATGGGGACTTAGGTCGGTAAATACTAAAGATCTTTCTTAGATAGTGAACTCCAAGTGTTTTAACCGGGTATGTATGCACCTTTGCGGTGTGTTTAGTACAAGCCGTTGGGGATTGTCGTAAAAAAAAACATAAACAAAAGACTGTAAATGTCATAGAAATAGTGACCCAAGTTCGGGGATCACTATCTAGGAACGATCCAAAATATTAATAAAGTATTCTCTAGTTTGTCACGATATCTAGAAAGCAACTGATG
>NC_087216.1:28712330-28742330 GCF_015104395.2 Macrobrachium nipponense | reverse complement strand
TCTGTTTTGGAAAACTTCCAGGCTGGTATTTTTTACCTGCAAATAATGAAGACATACGTACTTGTATCTGAGAGAAGTATATTTTTAATGTTTTTTTTTAAATAATTTTATATTGATGTTGACGTGCTTTCATTTATGTATATAATCATTATTTTAAGCGACCTGTGATCCTTCTTAAAGCTCTGTTGATGTACATGCATTAATAAATCTGTATTGTTTTCACTCAACACAATTTTCATATTTTGAACTGGTCCTTGAAAAATATGGAAACTATTTTTTTTTTTTCTTTTATCTCTATATAACTAGACAATTTGTGGCCCCGTGGAATTTTCCATAACCGTCAAGGACATCTCATCCTCTCTCTCTCTCTCTCTCTCTCTCTCTCTCTCTCTCTCTCTCTCTCTCTCTCTGACTGATGTTGCGGCAGCTGAGAATTGAGATATCCAGAGTTTCATTGGTTTCAGATCACGCACAGGAATATCTATCGGGACTCCTTCACTTTTTTTTTTTTTTTTTTATAGAAATGTGAAATTCCGCTCGCGTCTCTTTTGAAAATCTGGGACATTGGGGAAAGAAAGAAGGGGACCACAGCCTCTCCCTCTTTAATGTAGGGAAGGTAGGGAATGGTTCTTTCTCTTTCTCTTTAGTGTGTGTATGTGTATTCACTATGAATATAGTATATGTATGTATGTATGTGTATATATATGAATATATATTTTCATAAGTACAAAGCCAATATAGTATTATATCGAATTTTTTATACCATGTGAAAAAACGCACACCCAATGGAATTATAATTGATAAATACGTCTGAGCCGGTCAGGATTCGACCTGACTTTTGAAGGTGAACCTGAACCTTTGTAGAGAAATTATAAATAACACATATTTCTCTTCAGGAGATAGTAACTGTAACAGTGGATATTTTTATGTGAAGAATAATGATATGCTTGTTATGAAAGTTACTACAGATAACATATAATACAAAACTTTGATTTTGCTTTACAGTATTAAAAGCGTTTTTCGGTATTTTTTTAGTCCCTAGAGTTTTGTGTGGGGATTGCTTCTTCATATAATTTTTAAATTTTAAGCAATGAAGATGGCTATATTTTGGCTGCGCTATTTTGCCCTGAATTTCTTTGCATGAATAACTACCAAGTACCAGTCAAACGGAGAATAGATTGATTTTTAACCAGTTGATAGATAAATGGGTGTGTACAATCTGTAGGTATTGTATATTGCAAAAAAAAAATTTACTTCTTTTTATGTAACCCCCAACAATAATTGAACTTCAGTTCCAACCACTCCTATGTGGGTTAAAATTTTATTATGCATCATCATTCAAATTTACATTTGGTGGTGTTGTTACACAAGGCAGAACTGAGATATCTCTTACCAGGGACTTTGAGCGTGTAATCGTCAACACGTATTGGCTTACAAGCGGGGATTCTGGTTTTGCATTGCATGGCGAGAGCTTCCTTATTCGGATGTGGGCACTTTTTGCAGGTGGCCTTTGTAGGTTAGACTCGGGCACGCAGGGCATTCGCAGTCATATGTAGGAAACTTTTCTTCGCCCGAAAATGTTGAAGTGTGGTAAGTCATGATTGTGTCGTTCAGTCACCAAAAGGCCGCAGTTGTTGAAAAGTGATGATAGGCGGCAATAGGTGAGGAACGCATTTGCTTTTCAGAATAAATCTCTATATTGTTCGTATAATATCCACACCTCAAAATGGCACTGATATAAACGAGGTGGTTCTGTCAGAGTGAAACGGTGCGTGGCACAACCAGTGTAGTGCGCCATAAATGATGACGTGTTTCGAAACTTGGATATGACACCAGCCAGGAGGCATTCGGAGTTTTGGATGATTTTCATGACGGTTTCAAGCGCGTGACGTTGCCGTTTCAGGAGTTGTCTCTCGTTTTGGTGCTGGAGGAAAATAGTTATTTTCATGTATGATCGTTTGTTGTTTTATTTTTCATCCCGGTGGCCTTTGCTCCTGACCAAAGCGAAAATAAAGCGCGATGCTTTTCATGATATGGGAGGATTGTATCGTGGACCTTTGTTTTATATTATTTATAAAAGATTATTAAACCGTTGTCCAAACACTCTCTCTCTCTCTCTCTCTCTCTCTCTCTCTCTCTCTCTCTCTCTCTCTCTCTCTCTCTCTTAAAAATCAGGAGCGATATCAAAACTTTCAGGTATATATATATATACAGTATATATATATATATATATATATATATATATATTATATATATATATATATATATATTATATATATATATATATATATATATATATATATATATGATATGTATGCATGTTTGTTAAAAAGAGTTTTGAGATTAACCTTAGTTGCGAAATCTAATGATTTCAAAGTAGTATCACTTGGATCTCTCATCCATATAAGCATTCGATGTCGTATTAAACTGATATTATGTCATTCGCCGAATAAGATTAGAGTTGAAATTCTGCGAAAAGCGAAGGAGATAACAAACTAAATAGGATAAATCAGTTCACGAGCCAATCAAGTGAAATGTTTTTTTTTTTTTTTTTTTTTTTTTTTGCGCTCTTCTGCGAGTTACCGGTATTGTCGAAAGCCATCACAAGGTAGATTGCTCTCAAATGAAAGTTGCAACTCTCGGTTTGGCAACTTTTGAGAGAAGAGCTCAAGCTTTGTGACTTCTTTTATCTCTGTTGAGAGAAGAGAGAGAGAGAGAGAGAGAGAGAGAGAGAGAGAGAGAGAGAGAAAGTTGTCATAATCCTTTTCCCACTCGCCTTGAATATTCCTTTATTGTGGCTTCTTCAAATATGGAAACTGCAAGTATCCAGAGACCTTTTACTGGCCGACTCCAAGAGGCAGAAACGACTCCAGTGTCCTGAGCAGCATTGTTTCGAAAAAGGAATTCAAAGACAGATGCATTCGATCTCCACATGAAAACGTTTTTGAGTCGCAACTTAGTCATATTTTGTTCGAATTCTCTGAAGCTTCGAAATTCGTAATGAGCTCCTCGGTGGCGTGATCGGTATGGTGCGGGCGTGCCACCTCGTTGGCCGCGAGTTCGATTCTCGGGCGTTCCACTGAGGGGTGAGAGATGTGCATTTCTGGTGATAGAAGTTCACTCTCGACGTGGTTCGGAAGTCACGTAAAGCTGTTGGTCCCGTTGCTGAATAACCGCTGGTTCCACGCAACGTCAAAACACCATACAAACAAACAAAACACGTAATGGGGAGTTGTCATATGGAGGTTTTTGATTTCCTAGGCATTGTTACGGAAACTGTGTTTAATGTAAGAATTTCTCTAGTGCAAAGTATTAAGACTGAATAAATGTTTTGCATATAGATCATTAGACTCATCATGAAGTAGCCTTTCCTATTTTCCCCCTTCGTATATTTAATGAATCTACAACCTTTTAGCCATTCTACTGAATAATGCACAATGTATGATTACAGACTTAAATGTATATTCGTGTATGTACATGTACATGTGTGTGTAGTTAGTAAAAAGCCCAAATACTATCTTTTTAAGTACGCGAAACTATTACTTAGACATACGTTATTTTTTTAATATCCATTAGTCTTACTTCATGATAAGATAATATTGAAATGACTTGGAGGCACACAAGAAGTTGCGGTATCTTTGAGTTTCAAGATTGAAGAGAGTAAGGATTGAGACCCGTGTTAGAGTTTTCGATCCCATCACAATATATGCATGGGAAAACGAGGCTTAGTGTGTGGTTTGCAGCAGCTGTTCAGCGTGATATTCAACGTGTTCAAGCGCACTCCCTCGCGCGAACACACACACACACACACACACACACACACACACACGCACGAGAGAGAGAGAGAGAGAGAGAGAGAGAGAGAGAGAGAGGTGGGGAGTGGTGTGTGTGTGTGTGTGTGTGTATGCGATAAAAAGGGAAATATAGAGAAAGAAATAAAGACCAGCATTTGGTTTGGAGGTAGCAAATCCAGATTGTCTGTGTCCTGTCCGCGAGGAAATTCGAAAATATTTCGAGAACGGATGGAAATTGGAGTTATTCATTGCTCCACCTGTTCATGATATGAATAGGGAGTTTTCTACGCGACAAAGGATCAATTTTACGATTTCCGGGAATACATAATTGATTGTAATAGTGATAGTGATTGCGGTTTTGGGACAGGTGCAGCCAATCCCTTTTTTTTCTTTTCTTTTTTTTTCTTTTTTTTTAGGGGCGTTAGGCATGAGGTTCTGTGAGGTCAATGAGAGTGGACCGTACCGATGGTCCATTATAAGTTTAGGTTTTGGAAAAAGAGCATATTCATATTCATGTTGCTGTAAACCGACATGTTGGATCTGAGAAATTTTACTGATGACCAATATGTTATATATGACTCGTTTTCGAAGTAGTTTCCGGAGAGAAATAGTCAAGTGTGTTTTCCTCGTGATGAAATTGTCGACAGCAAACCGGGAAATTCAAGAGACGCCGTTGAGAAGTTCTAAGCATCGGGGAATGTTGGACGGTTAGAGTTGATTCCGCTAAGACGGCCTTCGTGGGTGACATCATCGACGGTAAAGATCGTTTTATACGTAAAGGAGACACTCTTCCGTAGGGGGTGGGGCGGGGGGGGGGGGGGGGATTTTTCCTGGAAAGGAGACAGCTCAAGAGCTAATGAAATCTACCTTTTCTACCTGCCCATTCCCTTACCCCAAGTCCTCCTCCCCCACCCTCCCCCTACCCTCTCAACCTCATCAGCGGTTTTTCCCCAATGTCGAAAGAGGCTCCGTCTGTCTCGTAGTACGTGGTTCTCGCTATACCTGGTAATATCTGTTACACAGGTTAGAGGCGTTTCCGGTGCGTTGCGCTGCTAGCGAGACGACGCTGCGTTTTTGCTTTTGTTGTTGACGTCGTTCGGTTCGGGTTTTGTGAAGTTAACTTAATGCTTTCAATCATTCATTGTCTTTACTTATATTTGTATTATCTGCATGTTTCATTGTTTCGTGCAGTCTGTTGTTTTCTTTTCTTAACGGTGATATATTGCTACAGAGAATCAGTGATTACCCATACATCACTCAGAGAATTTCGATCTTCGCCATTTACCAAATGTGGCGTCGGGGTTAAATTCAGTAGTTCCTTGTTCACTTTTAGCAAGATTTGTTGAAGACACTCCCAACGCCGTATTGTAACGTAGTTACCTCCAGTGGAACCCAACAACCATCGATTTCATGAGGCTTGCAGACTTCGAATACCCCGAAATTCATGAGTTTAAACCAGTTGGAAGTTTCAGCTGAATTAATACTAAATTGCGCAGTGGAGTATCCATTGTCAGAATGGGGCTATGATATTTTTATTTTCCACAACGCTTTTTATTTTTCACGAAAAAGAATATGAACGCACACGATTAGATAATTCATTATGCAGTTAGCTATAATTTATAGCTGTATACTTTTCTCTATATTTCTGCACGTACAGATATGTATCTGTGCACGTATATTCATTAACTTTCGTCTCTTCCAAACGAATTCGCGTTTCCCTGTTGTTACGCAACTCGGGCACCTCATATTTTACCTCTTCACTGACGGCTATGCTTAGCTTCCGTAAACGCACACATATGCATACACTTACGTCTGTATGTGTGTACGCATGTATACCTTCGTTACCTTCCTTTCTTTTTTCAATATTTTCGCCGTAGAGTTAATTAAAAGGTAAGGCGTTTTGGCTTTGATGTAAAGGGTCTTCGGTCCGGGTGAAAGGGTGCTCGAGAAGACTTAATGGCCAGATCGATATCCGTGGTTATTTCTGATAGGACTTCGCATGCGAGCTGAGAAGATTACTTTAGAAGCCGTGGACGTAATCAGTTCAGTGGAGGACCCGCGAATGGAAATTGAAGAGAAAAAAAAAATTGTCGTCAAGTGTTACAAACAGATGAATGAACTACTCATGCGCACACGCACGCTTATGTATATATATATATATATATATATATATATATATATATATATATATATATATACATATATATATATATATATATATATATATATATATATATATAGAAATATAAACACACTGTATCGTGCTTCTCAGTTGTCAATAGAAGGATCCACAGTCATACTCTTGCGCATCAAGACGAAATATTGTGTATTTGTTGAAATATTTACAAAGCTTTGTAAATATTGCATCAAATATATTTCGTCTTGATGAACAAAAGTATTATTGTAGATCCTTAGATCCTTTATTGATTAAATATATATATATATATATATATATATATATATATATATATATATATATATATATATATATATATATATATATATATATATATATATATATATATATATAGAGAGAGAGAGAGAGAGAGAGAGAGAGAGAGAGAGAGAGAGAGGTCTAGCTGTAATGATACAACCCTCACTAAGGCCCGGTTTAGATTCCCGAAAGAGGCAAAATAAATTGGGCACTCACGAGCAAACTCCATTGTGCATCTGTTTTCTTTTAAGCAGTGAATTACGTTTCTATTATTCTATTAGCGACTATGTCGAGTCGTAGTCAGGGAGCATATAATAGTATCAGACTGGCAGACTCGACCCAAAATCTTATTGCTTAGAACCGAGTAGATGTGTATATATTTACACACCCACACATACACAAACACACACATATACACACACAACACAATTGTGTATGACTTTATATCACTTAGTCACTCTTGGCTTACTTTATAGTCACGAATACAAAACCACATATTTTGTTTCATATGGATTTCACTATATCTCCGTTTAGAATAACTTACAGACATACGGAACTATGTAATTGATAGATAATGATGGTTACTTTATGTATATTTATTTATTTATTTATTTATTTAATTATTTATTATAATCTATGGGTGTATGCGTGTATGTTCACAAAATGGTATTTGTGTTATGTATTTTTACGATATTTTATCTGAAATATGTGCCTTAACGGCACCGTGAAAGTTGGTGATCTTGGCCTAGTTAAAGTATTCATGATTTTCTAATCTTTGGTCAACTTTGTAAGACCCTTTGATTCAAGTCTCCATTTTTAACTTGAAAAGTTCTTGATTTTTTGTTTAATCTTTGTGAGCCTGGGCAACTTTACTTTCGAAGTATTTGCAGATAGCTTTTGAGATTCACTTAGCTGTCTTGGTCTTTGCTTCTGGGACAATTTAACCTTTTTTACATAAAGCAGAAAGAGTGCTTCGTTTCATAAAATCAGAATTTATATGGGTTTACTCCTCTAACATTAGTTGTAAAGAATTAGTTCGTGCTTGCATTTTGCGATGAAACGTTAATCTCAAAGTAACTTTGTTTCGGCTGAATTTAAGGTATACTTTGAGCGGCAGCTCGAACCTTGTAATACCTATTTAGATTTTGGATGCCAACTATAGCCAACTTCTCAAGTCACCGAAAACTGACGGTGTTCCTTGATATATATATATATAATATATATATATATATATATATATATATATATATATATATATATATATATATATATATACGTATATATACGTCGTGTGTATATCATATACTTATATATATATATATATATATATATATATATATATATATATATATATATATATATAATATATTACGACTCTGTTTTCTATAAGTTAACCGGTCTTCGACCCAGTCTGCTGTTTCTCCTACAATTCCTAAAGCTCTAACTTTTGTCATCAGTTTATGTGTGTAGAATTTACTGGTCACTTTTTACCAAATACCAAATACTTGTGGCCTCTTAACCTTTGGATATCTTCACATTTTAAAAACGGTTGTCACTACATAATATATATATAATATATATATTATATATATTATAAATATATATATATATATATATATATAAATATATATATATATAAATGTAATGTGTGACCCGCAATACCCACGCACGTATCTTTAATTTTGTGTGTGAACTGGAGTACCATAATCTGAAGACGTAATTATTTTAGTGCGTGTGGTTGCTTATGTTGTAATACACTCACGCTACAAATGGAGTTCTTTCAGGAATAAAATAAAAGTCTTTGATAACGATACTCCGTCGTTTTATTTATTTTTTTATGTTTTGTTGAATTAAATGAAATCGGCTTTCATTGTCAATGACTTCATTTGAATAATTATGAATGAACCTAAGGTAAAAGTCACGTGTATTAGATGACCGGGATTTGACTTTTAGGAGACGCTGAGTGATTGTGTTGGTGACAGTTATGATTTATGTGGTGGCGTCACGCGAATGTTTATTTTTGTCTTCTTTCGCATTGATAGATCGCTGGGGAAATGAGGTCTCTGTGTGCACGTCCAGTTGGATGACCTCAGACAATTGCTTAATCTAAGTAGTGGTCGTTCCCTGACTTCGTCTTAAGATTGTGTAACAGAAAGAAACAAATGCTCTCTCTCTCTCTCTCTCTCTCTCTCTCTCTCTCTCTCTCTCTCTCTCTGCGATCCAGTATATGCTTTCGTTATACCTCGTTCCACGCATTATGTATTGTCCTAAGAATTAGCATAATCCGCTATGTTTATATTTTGAGTTATCGGGAAGGTGGTTATGAATGATTTGGAGTTTATTGAGTTTAAGAACACTTAATATTTGTTGTATTACACACACACATCTATCTATCTATCTATATGTATATATATGTGTGTGTCTATGTCTGTGAGTATGTCATGGCCTTGTGGTGCAATTCATAGTACACTCGAATACCAAGGGAGAGGTCCCAGGTTTGGCGCCATCTCCTCTTTGGTGATAAAACGTATGGTCAAAATACATGAAAATAGTCAAACATATATATATATATATATATATATATATATATATATATATATATATATATATATATATATATATAAAACCAAGAGATTCTTTGACAATATATGCATTTATTTTTTAAATATCTATCACAATGAACCTTCACTCCTATTATTTTATGCACATTTTTATGTACATTGAACCGTGTCCTTTGAGGACTTCAGACATGTTAATCGAATGAGAGAGAGAGAGAGAGAGAGAGAGAGAGAGAGACTGACTTGTAAGGGAACGGTCTCCTTCAGTACCCTCTCGCGTAGAGGTAAGAAATGATCCGAAGTGTGGTCCGTGGGGCAAATTCAACGGAATGTTGATTGCCGTCTGCTAACTGTTTGAAAATGCGTGGCTTCGCTAGCTGGTGCAACACACTCGCGCGCGCACACACACCTGCCATGTGGAGCTGTGTGGGACGTTGTTGGAATGTTAAAATAAAGACTCCTCTCATGTAATGCGATGACTGTCACTTCATAAACAAAGGCACTCTTGAATTTTACATTTGTCTCCTACGGGATTTCGCATTAAACCTCTGAAGACCTGTGGGAAGTTATTTTCAATGCAGGTGAAGGCTTATCTGCCCGTGTGGCCATATTGCACGTTCTACTTTCCATTCTTGTCTTCTCCAGGAGTCTTAGTGAGAGTCTTTAATGACATTATGGTGTGTGTAGTGTTAGTGTTACGTAATGAGGGAGTGACAGATACTAAGTAGTAGATTTATATTTTTGCCCAGGTGGAATGAAGATTACCTCATCGAGTCCCTGCCTTCATCGGACAACTAAGCCTTGTCCGATATGCATTTTACTGGAGTATTAATGACTGACATTCCTAGGTCTTTTACAGTCTTTCAAGAGAGCTCATTAAGGCTTTGGATGACAAGCTATAACAGTTTTCATAGCGAATAGCCGACTTAATTCTGAATATCAACTAAAGACTTTTTCTTGAGCAAAATCGTCCAGCTCATCAGCAACGAATATTTAAACGAGTTTACTTCCTTCCATATTTCTCAGACTTACACGAAAATGAACATTTATTTATTAATTATTTACTGTCAGAGCCATCCGTCATATTACTTTCCCACCTTTAATTGCTCCCCGTTTGATTGTACTGGCTTCAGCAGTAATGGAACGCAACAGTAACAGAATTGAATATCATTTGTTATATGAAATTAGTTAGGCAAAATTATTTGTACAACGCTGGAAATGATCGTAGTAAATGCTATCTGATCAAACGTCGTATTTTTTTTTTTGTCCCTGGTTGTGAGATGGAGTACTAGATGTATCCAAATATGAATACAACCTATATATTGGAAGAATGAATTTACGTAAACGTGCATAGGTTTTGGAAAGGAGTTCATTTTAATTTTTCTTTTTTATATTTCCTCAGCATCAGACATCTATCGCTTGGATATATTTTAAGAAATGTCAGTGGTTCGTATTCATTTCTCACCGTAAACGATATATACAAATCGTAAGTAGAAAGTATTCGCGAGCGAAAATCAAACCAAAGGGAAACGTCTATGTACCGTACTTCGTTTAGGGAAGACTGACTGATGGATGCTGCTGTGCTTGTGCATGCGAATGAGGATTGTTCATTTGTCTTCATTCACCGGTGTAATCTAGTAGCCCGCTGACCCCGCGCAAGTCTTGGGCTGAATGGTAATATCCCTGTCATCTGTGCGGCCTGATGAAGGCTCTATGGTCTGGCCACATGAAAGTCAATGAAACTGACTCTGAAACTATACCGGTGCGCTGGGGAGATATTGCTGCTGCTTCAGTTTGGGGATCTCTTTATGCTCTTATCTGATTCGATCTGCAATTTATTTAATGTTATGGACTATGAAATTTCGATTTAGTTGTCGATGATAATCATTGAACATTACATATTATGTGCGTGACCAAGTTCATTATGATTAGGGGCTCTTCAGAGGATTAAGGTCAATTTTTCGCTCAAGGACAAATTCGAGTAAAACAGAATAATAAGTGTCCGAAAAGTCCATCCATTTTTTTCTGGGTGTGATATATGGCTGTTTTTGATACCTTGGGGGTGGGGGTTAATCGAGCGTGTATAGCCAATTTGGTGGAGGTTTGGGCCGCATTAAGGTCGATTGTGGTGGTGGAGAGTCTTGGAGAGCATGGTAGTGTTGGTGGGGGGCTGGGGGAGGGGAGGGGTCTTGATAAGGGACGGTGAGGGTCTTCTACCCTCACACCACTCCACCACCCGCCCCTTCACCTGCCCACGCCCCCGCCTCCTGTTCCTAACGCCGCCCATCGTGTGATCCCTGACCCAGCCATCTGTAATCATCAGAAGTGCTTCTCGGCATATCTGGAGGCCTCTTCCTGTCCTGGATGACTGGAAGCAGGGGCAAAAGACAGCATGGAATGAGTGGTAGCAAGAAAATCCGGGAAAGCGCACCGGAAAGAGGTTAGAATCGAAGGAAAAGGCAGCAGACGTGATGGACATCGGGGGCAGGGAAGTCTGTCTATCCCTCCCGGCCTCGGCGTCCACGAGGGTCTCCCTCCTACCTCCCCTCCCCCATCCCCAACATCTGAATGGCCCCGTCATATGTGCCTCTCCCTCGATGCACTCACCCCACAAGCGTTTGGATCCGGTTGTTGAAGGAGTTCCCATAAGGAGCACTGTGCCTTTTCTCTCTCTCTCCTTCAATTTCCTCTCTTCTGTTTCTTTCGAGGGAGACAGAAAGAAAGAAAGAAAAAAGAAATCCTTCCTTCCTGTGCCACCGCGAAACTTTGCTTCGCTTCGTCTCTTTTTTTTCTTTCTTTTTTGTTATTGACTGCAAAAGTCAATTCCCTGTGTGTGTTTGCTTTTTCCGGAGATTGTCTGTGGGAAAAAATACACCTGCCTGCCTTTGACGATTGCCGCAAGGGGAGGATTACACACGTGGTAGGCTCCTATCATATGTGCCCCGCCTCCTCTCTTGCTACCCCTCAGCCCTCCCCCCTCCCTCCCTCACCCCCCACTGCAGGCCCTCTGAGTATATAACCTAAGCTTCCTTATTTTGGAAAAATTTGTCACACGCTAATGGTTTGTTTTTCCCCCCTCGTCCGTTTTCCCTCAATTCTTTCCACTTTTTTCATTTGGTTGTGATTTTTCTTGAAATATTCGTGGCTATTACTTTTATTGCGTTTCCCTGTGGTACAAACAGTTTTTCTCCCACTGTCTTTTCTATATTTATGTCTGTGTATATATACATATACATTCATATGTATATATATATAATTTATTTGTATATATATATACATATGTACGTATGAGTTTAGTCACGCGTGACGTTCTTATGCTCACAAATATTAAGCCACAAATATCGTTTAATATTCAGTCTATCCAGTTCAAGGTATAGTGAATTGTATTCTATATATATATATATATATATATATATATATATATATATATATATATATATATATATATATATACAGAGAGAGTTGATTGTGCACACATACAAAAAAATGAGCACATATGCAATTACTCACGTTGCAGTCATGTATATGCATCACAGGGAAGCATGCAGAGAGAGAGAGAGAGAGAGAGAGAGAGAGAGAGAGAGAGAGAGAGAGAGAGCGTTTGCCTGCAAATGGGCACAAAAGCAATCACATACATTGCATTCAAGTTAATGTACACAAGGGAAAGAGGTTGTTATGTTAATTTCGATTCGAATGTTTTATATATATATATAGTATATATATATATATATATATATATATATATATATATATATATATATATATATATTACGAATACTTACAAAAAATCGAATAAGTCTTACTGTTAAGGATGTAAAATGAAATGATCAATGCACAAAAGTTGTACTTCAGTTCGTTCAAGGGTTATGGACATGAGGAAAATACGAATGCGGGATATTAAAGATGATAATTTTCCCATTCTCTGTCTATGCTTGGCCAAGGTTGATTTTGAGAGTGAGGTGGGAGAGATAAGGACTCGTCATTAGATATTATTATTATTGTATATTATATTATTATTGTTTATTATTATTATTGTTAAATTGGGGTCGTCAAGTGTGGATTGGTTGTCCTTTTATGTATCTTGTCAGTAAACTTTTACTCTATAAATCACACTGTGTGGATTCTGTAGTTTTCTTAGAGAGTGGGAATTTCATTTAACCCTTAATGTATTTTGTACTAATGATTCCTCCATTTAAATTCTGAGATAACTTACGAATAAGAAGTGTAATACAGTAGTAAGGTACATTTTACTTCCACTAGGAATTAAGTTGTGTGATTGAAAGTCATTTGGATTTTTTTGCAGATTTAAATGTAGTACTTCTTATTTCAGGTTCAAGAAAGTTTGTGTTCATTATTTTCGTACTTTGCTGAGTGTAGTAAGATACTTATTTAGTAACTCATAAAAAGTAGGTGAAATTTAGTTTAATAGTACAGCCGGGTTCATTCGAACCCAGTATAGAGTTTATTATTTTTAACGAACTAATGTAATTCAGAAATACAATGTAGAATTCGTTTATTTATTTTTTGTAACATTTGAAGCATAAAGTTTGCGCTTTTAAGGAATTAGTTCCAATTTTCTCATATGCGTTGGTACTGAAGTCTTTTTTTTTTTCTTTATCTTCCCGTTTTTATTCATTTACCGTATTCATAATACAGCTAAACAAGAGAATGTTCTTTTTGTGTCAGAGAACGACTTTGATTTCACTCTGTATTGTACGTCGACGTTGTTTTGGTATTTTAACTGGGTTTATTTTGCACGTTTATTTTAATTTAATTTTGTAATATAGACTCATTTTCTCTCTCGCACTGTTTTAGTATTCAAGATTTTTTTCGTAGCTCTAAATGAGTTATCATGCGGTGTAAAAGAGATATATACATAGCGGTATTCACTTGGTATGAAAACACCTTTGTCAAAGTCCAAGGTAAACGCATGCTAAGTAAAGTAGACGGCTGCACGAAGGTATCGTTTATTAATATAATTTGTCGACCACAAAATGTAGAAATGGGAGTATATCATACGTATTTTAATCCCCGAGTGGCTAGTATTAAACACGGCGTCCCAATAATAACACCTCGGAGTAGGTGGGTACATACCTGGTTATTACCGAACATAGCTCTGTGTGTCTATGGTTTCAGATTTTTTCCGAATAATTTAAAGTTGGTCATTTGCATCTTCGAAGAAGTGAAAAGTTTTTTTTCCATAATAATACTTTTTAAAAAATGTCTAATTAGTATTAAGTAACATTGATTGACTCTCTCTCTCTCTCTCTCTCTCTCTCTCTCTCTCTCTCTCTCTCTCTCTCTCTCAATTATTCGAGGTATGGCTAGAATGTGTTCGCCTCATCAGCCATGACGTGATGGCAATTAACGGGAGTCTTTAAAGTCCCCTCCAGCTGCATGGCTTGGAACGTTTCATTGCCGTACGTTCTGTGCCATATGTACGTACCCATATTTGCCCCGAATGGCGTTGCTAAAAACTGTGGGAGTTTGCACAACTAGGACACATTGTTGTTCTTTAGTAAGAACGCAGCAAAAATGCTCTTATGTACGTTAATCACTTGATAATAGGTGTGTCATTTTACGTTGTCATATTTGTATCTGTTGTATACGTAACGCTTTCATGACAGTGAATTGACTTGGGGCATATGCCAAGTATCCTTTCATCCATGGTAGTCAGCTGCTGTTTCAGTTAAACTACACGAGGTATGTAACTAATGTGAAAGTGACACTTTGGAATAGAGCAGATGGACGGGCACTTTGTCATTGTGTCTGGCTCGGGCCGCTGTGCAGTACCTGCTTGGACCGCTAACATTCTGGTGCCCACTCTTATTTGGGCATGGTGGTAGTTAAGGGCGTCGGTAATATTTGGGAGTCAGTTACACCACCTGAGGCTCCGCGTTTGTTATTGACGAGTCTACATTGTCAGACTTTGTGGGCTGAAGGAATGCAGTGAATGCCACTTTGTCTGGGGTACGTCGACTTTTGGATGTACGATATAGAATCCAGGCTCATGTTTTTATTATTATTATTATCTTTATTGAATAATTGGTATTATCGTCATGTTTATAGGTAATGCTATTCTTATACTCATTGTGATCATTATTGTTTTAACGTTATATGTATCTTTGTTATTGTTAGTTTGATTGAGATGAGTGTCGTCTAAGACCTGAAAACAAGTATGTTTTCGGAAGGAAGTAACGTCTTCAGCCTGTTGCAGGGCGCTTCTATAGAAACACCATATTACGCGTCGTGATAAGGCATTTCGTCTCGTGAAATTGAATTCTGGGAGACCCTCGTAGATTTGCAAATAGAATTGGCGTTCTTTTCAGCGGCTGGCTGCTCATTTTCCTCCCGGAATGAATAGGACTCTGGCTTCCTTCCCCGAGAGAGAAGCCAAAGAGAGGGAAAGGATGAGACGCAGGATGGAGGCGAGGGAAAGTGATGCACACGAATGCAAGGCAGCCAGCGTGCCATTCCTGTCTTCGACGTCACGTGTTGCCTTTGGCACTGAGGGACACATGTTTCGCTTCGCCCAACGCTGTGCATGTAAACAAAAGATACCTTCCGAATGCCATCTATGGGACCACTTGTGTTCAGTGATAGTTCCACCCAAGTGACTTAAGATTAACTTTTACAAACAATTATACGTTAATGTAACTGCGTAAGTTTTTGTTCTTTTTGTAATGCGAATCAGGTATTTAGAGACACACTGCTATTGAACTTCATTTGTCCTTAATTCAGAATATTTTCGGTCCTTAAATTAACTTGGTTACTTAATAACCCAGAACGAAACAGAATCGTTCATGAAATTACTTTTATTGTTCTTCCCGTCTTCCACATGGTGGTAAAACGAACTGTAATTTCCTATAACCTTGGACAATTTGGGTTAACCTCTTCTTTGTTAGGAACAGAATCGGAAAGGGGGCGTGGTCGAAGATAGTCAAGCCTATGCGGGAGAAATGCCTTGGAAGAAATTCTGTTGACAAATCACTTTTTTCGCATGAAAAAGTCTTGCAGGTAGGCATTCATCACGCGAACAAAACACAGTCGAAAGTTTCCCGTGGGACTGAATTACAGGTGTTGGAAGAATCAGGTGCAGATGTCACGGGCCGCCTCCGTTGAAAGGGTCAGACGGGGCAGCCGGAGAGAAAGTGGTGGTGGGTCGGCCGACAGGGTGGTGATGGTGAAGGTTGCGGAGTTCGGGGGGGTGGAGGGGATGGGTGAGAGTTTCAGAATAATAGAGGGGAGGGGGGGAGGTGGAAGGGGTAGGAGGAGGAGAAGGAGGAGGAGGATGGTGAAGAGCGGCATTACTTGCCGCGAAAAATATCTGCTTCTGATGCCGAATCCCTTTCCGTCCTCCTCCTAGTGGTGACCCCGTAAAACTCTCCCCTCCCCATGCAGGTCTCTCTCTCTCTCTCTCTCTCTCTCTCTCTCTCTCTCTCTCTCTCTCACAAACACACACACCTGTTGTTAAAGTGGCACCCGTGCTACTCCCAAGCTTAAAATGTAAGACAGAATTTATTGGGTGCCGTTTAGGAATAGTTGAAAGCACCGCGAGATTTATAGCGCGCGAAGTTTTCGCTGTTGCCTCTGCAAAACTTGAGTTTGCTTTGTTGCCCCGTTAGTCAGCAGAGACATCTTTTGTAGGTTTCCAGGGGCTTCCAGGAGGGCCCTGTCTGGATCCCCACTTGTTAATTGATTGTAGTTATACGATATTAGACTTTTATCTTCTTGGTCAGCGAAGGCTGCCTCGAGCAATTTGGCTTTGATTTTATTTTGTTGACATTTTACCGAAGTTTACGAATATTTCCGGTAATTCATTTTCTTGTTTTGCTTTCCTAGGTTTTAACCTTTTATTTAAGAAGAGGATTGCCTGGTGTAACATTTGGGATTGCCCTCCACTTTTGAGATAGTTTTCAGACGACTAAATTAAGCCATCATCTCTGAAATCTTTTATAAAATTTTAATTCTGTCATCAAATTCGTTAAAGTACACTTCAGCGATGTTACCCTGGATCCTTTTTTTACAAAATCCGAGCCCTTTATTAAACGTCTCTTCATATTGCAATTTGGGCCTTGTATTCTAAGCTACTAAGATTCATTTTCGGATGCGGGAAAAAAAAGAACATCTGACCGTTTCTAAATGAAAGGCAGTTTGGCAACGCTGCTCAGAGTGTTTACACAATATAAGGGTGAGAGAAGCCAACCCCCTATTATGACGTATGACCCAGAGTGAAGGTAAATAGAAATATTGCTTCTCGGATCCTATTTATATTAGCGTATAGCGTCTACTGTTGGGCAATGGTTACAAGTCCCAAGAAATATATAGACCTCTCTTCATCTCCAGAGAAATACTATATTTACTTCTCTCTTCATCAGATTTTTTTTTTTTTTCACAGTAATGAATAGACTTATTTAGAAGGCGATATCTTTAGACAGATATTTTCGTCCATAAAGGAAGTTTTAAAAATCGTACTTTCTGACTCTACAAAATCTGTAAGTAAAATTTCTTTTCGTTGGAAGTTGATTTCCATCTTAAAAGACTTCCATTGTGTTTTGGGTATAATTTCTAAAACTGGCCTTTCTTCTTCGAGACATGGTTCATACTGTATGTTCCGAAGTTCGATTCTCGGCTCTGCCAACGTGGAATTAGAGGAATTTATCTCTGGTGATAGAAATTCATTTCTCGATAGAGTATGGTTCGGATCCCACAATAAACTGTAGGTCTTGTTGCTATGTAACCAATTGGTTCCTAGCCACGTAAAAAATGTCTAATCCCTCGGGCCAGCCCTAGGAGAGCTGTTCATCAGTTCAGTGGTATGGTAAAACTGAGATATACTTAACTTTTTTTGTGACTTACGGAGGCAAACGAAGTTGTGACTGCCCTAGAGAGGCCAGTCAGCCATTTCCGTGAACTCCTGAGGGAACGCAGCAGAGTCGCGGGGAAAGGATGGTGTTATTGTTATAGTAATTCCACACATTGTGCGGTGCTGCATTGTTACTTGCCCCATTGTTCTTATCCATCTCACCTATTATGACTGCGAACAGTTTCGACAGTTTGGAACCAGGGTATCGAAATTTGCAACACATAATGAGGGTAGGGGACCGAAAGTTCCAAAGCGTCGTCTGTATAACTGCTGTGTACTCTCTTACGTCAAAGGAAAATCCGGAAATGAATTACTTGTAATTGTATCGTCAAAGTAACACGAATTGAATTTTAGTAAACCTTTGTTATTAATTTTTTTTATATGAATGTAAAGGTAAATAAATCAAAAGGATTATAACCTAAAATATACTACAGCTGCCATTACTGGGTCATATGCAGTATGCTACTATTATCAAGTATAATTATAATACAGACATTTTCAACTTCTTGAAACAATTGTAATAACGCCATATACTTTAAATGATCATTTTCCCGGATTCATTGATAACGAGGAAAAAGGTAAGATATACAAATCGCTCCATTTAATGTATTTATTCGTCGAGATTTAAGTGGATTTATTTGCAGATCTTACGTCCTGTTTTCCTTTCTCAGTGAAGTAGGAAAGATAAGAACCTGAACTTTATGACGTCATTACAGTTCCTTCAGCAATTTGAAAATGTCTTCGTTCATTATTATTATTATTATTATTATTATTATTATTAATTATTATTATTCGGGGTGATAGAAGCCTACTATATGATATAGTAATGGAGGCTGTTATATTTTTATCGTACAGTTCACGTTGCACGTCAACATCTTGATGATGTTTGTGGATTATTTTTCATGATGATACAGCAGGGTAGTTTTATATTATGTAATGGAAGTAGAATGGCTTTAAAGACAATTCCACTCCCACCCCCCCACCCTGTTCCTCCCCCCTCTCCACATCCCTCTTTGCAGCATCTCCCTTCGTCGTCTTTTCCGTGATTCGATTCATCAAACGGACCCAACGGGTTGAGGTTGTTGTTCCTTTAAGAGTCCGACGAGACTCCCTCCCCCCTCCCCCCTCCCAACCCTTAATATCCGCTATCGCCTTTAAGTAACCTATTAATCTATTTCATCGGGGCTTCTTCCTCCTTCTTGATCTTTTAAAGGTTTTCTGTCGTGGCACATTTCGGCTTTTTTGCTCATTTGTTTGAAACGATTCGAAAATCATTAGTTTCAGTTTGCATATTTACTTTCACTTCCTCTATGTGTGTATGTATGTTTATATATTATATAATATATATATATATATATATATATATGATATTATACTATATATATATATGTCTCTGTGTATGTGTGTGTGTGTGTGTGTTAGGCTTTGCAGTGGCAAGGTGTAATCATAAAGTGTGAAGAATTCATGAGGTAAGAAGACATTGTAGCTATTACATGCAATATATATATATATATATATACATACATACATACATACTTCATTCTAAAGACCTGGTGAAAAACCAGAAGTCTGCCTTCTTCGGAAAGGAAAAAGACACATGGGTGAAAAATTCATATACAAAGTAGTATCGCAATTGCATTTGGCATGCGTCTGTCTGCATGTTTCTGGTCGGTAAAATATAAGTGTATATATATAGTATATATAGTGTGTGTGTGTATATATATATATATATTATAATATATATATATATTATAATTATATTATATTTACCTCTCTCACTTTCCTAGGCTGCGTGTAAAGAACTTCATCTTCACATGTTGGAAGATTATTAAGATGTTGCATGTCGCTCATTAAGTTTTATGACATTGAAAAGTAATCATTTCATCCTTCCGTTTAGGTCCACTGCTTGGGGTTCGTAAGATTGCAAAGTTTGCGATTAGAATTGGTTTTGGATGAATCATCGTTATGTATCATCTTTAATGACTTCTCATATTTACATTTAATCTACCAAAGAAAACTGTAGATATTGTTTCCGAATGCTTGTAGGGCTTAAGCTATGGCATCCTTTCATTTTCCTTTTAGTGTACATTGTATATTTCAAGAGAATTTGAATTTAAATTTACGATTAGGTTTCATGTATGTGGATCACGGCAAGAGTCTGATTTGTTTTTCTTGTGCGCTTTATTCTACTGATCCATTCCTCGGGGCTTTGATTTTTGCAGCAAACAAATTCTCAGGCCCAAGAGCATTTCGCTTTAAATGCTTGAATGCTTCTGTTGAAGAAGCCAGTGTTTTTTTCCGCGTGATTTTTAAACTTTGATTGAATTTGTGCTTCTTAACTTGTTAGAGAATGACTGAGGCAGTGGCTGCTAACCTGTTTTTCTAAAACTATTCACATTTGGTTGAATAAATATCTCTGGGAGTATCATATGAATGTATTTATATATATATATATATATATATATATATATATATATATATATATATATATATATATATATATATATACATATATATATATATATATATACTACACATATATATACATATATATACACATATATACATACATATATATACTATATAACTATATATATATATATATATATATATATATATATATAGTATATATATATATATATATATATATATATATTAGATTCCTGTGGCAAGGGATGTTAAACCATTGTGGCTTTAGGCTGACACGGCTGTGGGCTTCTCATTGAAGAGGGCTGATTTCGGAAGGTTAGAATCCATCAATTATTTGCAAGGCTCACGCTTCTTTCCCCTCATACAACGAGTGACCTTTTGATTATATCACGGTAGCTTTTCACATCCTTGGGAAAACTTGAACATGGTGACCCACATGTGGTTTATATTGGTAACCAAGTTCCTGGGGCTAGCCATTCGACCAACTGAAATTATATTATATTATATTATATTATATTATATTATATTATATTATATTATATTATATTATACATGGGATATGAGAATAGTTCATTCATTGCAGGCTGCTCACGGTTCTCTTATTAGTAGATTGTATATTTGAAGGCATGTCCTAATTTACTGAAAAACTATATTTAGGTAAATTATGAATTTGTTAATCATGGTGAGATTGACAAGGAGGACCGCGCAGGTCATGGAAAGCTTTCTTCTCTGTATTTTGAATTACAAAATCAAATAGACATACTATTGGGGATTTACTTTTCCATTTTATTGACTCATTTGATTATGAGTTTTTTTTTAATCATAGTTTAGTCTGATGTTTTTAACAGCATGAAAGTATATTAATTCAAACGAAGATATAAAAATTCTGATAAATTTTAAGCGACGATTACCATACATAAAAGTTAGTGGATAGGTAAAAGTTTGTGAAAATGGCCAGAAGTTGAGTCAGTTCAATTCATTTTGTACTGACGCCAGAAATAATACACAATCAATCAATCAATCATTTTGTACTCCAGGTTAATGTCGCGCAAGACTTTTCTCCTGGATAACCCAGTGGTAGATCTGATTTCATTTTCCTGTAATAACTGAAGAATCTTGATGCTCCAGACCTCCATGTTTTGTTGGAATAATTAAACTACCGCCCGTCGGGCAAGTATCGTTTCCATGGCTTGAGGCGTTTCCCTAACCACTAGAAAGACACGTAAATCACAAAATTCATCTGAGCTATAGGATCTATCCGCCTTGAATACTGAAAGTTTCAGAACCTGTGTGATATCTCACGTTCTCTATGTTTATTGTTTTGAACAAATTGAATTTCGCTTTCTCGGGGAGTAAGCCTGCAAACTACTTTGTTATTGTTGTTCATGTTCTTGTTGGGGGTAGGAAAGCCTAGAAAGGTCTGAAAAAGGTCTTTTGCATTGAGTTAAAGATACAGGAGTTGTAGGATAGGATATTTGTAATTTACTTATTAGAATGAAAATGTAAAAGAATTAATAATATTCATGTTAAACAGTACAGAAAAAATTATTTCTAATAAAATGTAGGGTATTTTTTCATTTTTGTTGGTGAAACAACGGGATATTTAGCCGTAGACTTTAGCACGTTTTAATTTAGTAGGTGTATACTAAATTCATAGGGTATATTTCAGTTCAATCATTTCGTGTATATAGCCGAGAATATATGAACGCGTTTAATTTGTGTCCCTTTTATTTGATCGTTGTTGTCAGTATTATTACTGATTATGAATATTAACTACGAAGACCACTTCACGTTAAGTTAAGAATATAATGTTAGCAATTATGCATGAGGATAATCTTGCACGTGTCCCGAGTAAGCTTGAAGTCGGATCACCCCTTGTTATGAAAACTAATTCAATTTTCAAAATGTTCTGAAGACCTCAGTATGAAACAGTGTCATCATCATCATACGTCCTTTGATGAAAGTTGTGAGTTGGTTTCTCAGAATCATTCGTGTTTTAGTTTCCTGTGAAAGAAAACTTAATATGGCTTTTTGTCTGTCGGTCCTCCCTCAGATCTCAAAAACTAATGAGGCTAGAGGGCTGCAAATTGGTATGTTGATCATCCACCCTCCAATCATCAAACATGCCAAATTGCAGCCCTCTAGACTCAGCAGTTTTTATTTTACTTAAGGTTAAAGTTTGCCATGATTGCATCATAAACAACAACACATGCCACCACCGGGCCGTGGCTGAATGTTTCATGGGCCGTGGGTAAGAGTTTCATACAACATTATAAGTTGTACAGAAAACTCGACTACGCCGAATAAATTTGGGCGCATTTTTAGTTGTTTAATATATTGGATAAATTTCGCCACGTCTGTTGCATGTCATTAAAATCTAGTGTTTTGACAGCTGCTCTGGTTCTCAGCATTCTTCGTAGCATCAGTTGTATTACTTTTAGTTTTATCATGTTCCTTTCAACACAGCTTTGCTGGGAAAAAAACCATGATACGTACTAAGATCTTGACAAGTATAACCGTAACAAATGCCCAGGAAATTTTTTTCAACAAACCTTGACCTAAATATTCCTTCGACTAAAAAAAAAAAAAATAAAAAAAAAAATGAAAACACACATACACGCACTTACACACACACACACACACACACACACACTCCACTGATTTCAGAGATTAGCTCGGAGGCTTGCTATTCCTCCCAGAGCCTATGGCTTTCGGCAGGTAATCAAGATGTCTCCTGTCTGGAAAGGTTACCACGTTATGGTTTCATAATCATTCTCTTTTCGCAGTCGTAAGTTGACTTTCTCTCCACAAAATGCACTACCCTTAACCAAGTGTTGCATGGTATATTTAAGGCCTGGAAATGAGGCTGTTTCACCGCGCTCAGTAATTAACAGGTTTCAAGTCCGGCTCTGAGGCACCGTTTCCTTAAATCAAGTCGAGTTTGCTCACAAAGATTTCAACCTTTTGATGGATGCTGAGGTTCTTAGTTATGAGGTTGTTTTGGTTTTCTTTCTCCCTCTCCCTCCCTCCATAAATTCATATGTATGAATACGTGTTACTGCCCACTTGTTTTGAAGTTATGTTCACTGTTTGAAAGCTCTGTATATATGAATTTTAGGTGGCAAGGCTTACGCCTTTCTGCAAAGCTTGAAATCAGTTTCTTTTAAGAACTGGCCGTTAGGTACTTTGTTTCTTTCATAACATCTCTTTTTTTTATGTCTATCGGTAGATCCGTCATCACTGAATCCGTTTTGACATTGATATTCTGAGAGAGTGACATTTAGTTCTGAAATGTCAAAGCGAATTATTTCTATATGATAGGCAAAGGCCGTCGGCAGAGATGCATTCATATAGATGACAACATTTTAACGTTTCTTCCGTTCTACGCTCTCTTGAAATCTCAGTAATTGCCCTTCTTATTTTTGTTTTTTACACGACAGTCATAGTTCTCATTTTCATTGTGAGATTTGGTTTCCTTGAAATTGTTATTTAAGAGTATCAGTTTTATTTTACTATGCAACTAATTTCCAAGTTTGTAATATAGAGGCGAGTCAGATTTTAACCCGCATTTATATATTTTGGCCCTTATTTAGCTCAGACTCGACAGAAACAAGAACAAGGAGAAGAAGAAGAAAAGAAGACGTGGTAAACCACAAGTTCTGATGAGGCCGCCTTTATGCCAACCTTCCGACCACGTCATCGTATCTCGACATTACTCAGGCTTTCATTCTCTCTGCTTCTGCATATGCAACGCAGATACTTCGTATAACAGCATCGGAGCATCCATCCATAGGGGATCTTGATCTTATCCAACTTCTTCTACACTACTTTTTCCTCCACCACCACCACCACCACCCCTAATTAGAAGGAAGAACATCTTGAATCTTCGAAACTGATTCTTGGTCGAAACCAGCATCATTATGTTGTGATTGGTTTCAACAGATGTTAGTTATGTCCAATGTCAGCAAAGCTGTGTTGTGGGGTAGTGCCGTCAGTGTATCTCACGGGGTGCACTGTAGAAATGACTAAAGGTACTTTGCAGTGTCCCTTCGGCCCCTAGCTATAACCCTTTTCATTATTTTACCATACTTCCATTCTTATTATTTGCTATCCACCCTCTCCTAAAAATGATTTCAAAGTGCAACTGCGAGCTTTTCCTTCCTGTTTAAACTTTTCAAATCCACCTACTCTCAATTTCCTTTCCAGCTCAGAATGATCTCATAGGTCCCAATGCTATGCGTTGAGCCTAAGCTCTATATTACATTCCGTTCCAAAACTATATTGGGGTGCACAGAAAAATGTATCAGCTTTAAATGGGACTCATAGTCAAGTTAATTAATTTCGAACCATACAGAATTATTCGGACATGAGAGCTATTAACTGGAACGTTTGGTATCTCAGCCTTGGAATTCTTGGCACTTTCAGTATTGCCCCGTGGGTTCTGAGGAATGATAATTCTGGGGACAAGACTCTAAGTACTTTGTTCAGTCTGAATGTCACTATGATTTAAGTAGCAGTAATTGCAAAGTTTACAATTCTCTCAGTTCCACCAGTTGGTCTTGATGAAAACTTTCGTGGCAATAATTATGTTGGTGCCATTTCTTGAGGATAGAGAGTTGCAATATACTCCATGAACAGTAGATGATTGCTTCTTCTTTTGGAGGTTTTCCTGCAGTTTGCTTTAAATATAAATGTGTAATTCATGGGCAGCTCTGCAGCTCATCATGTACATTTGATTGTCAAGTAGAGACTTAACACTTAACACAGCAGCTGTCATTTATAAGGATGATATGGTGGAGAGCACTCAGTGATGCTCTCCTTTTGAAGACCCGCTCTGTCGGCCTTTGCTTCATTGAGCTTTAAAAGGAATGTTTCCTTAAACCTCCTCTCAGGCAGCCCTAAGTACCTCAAGCCAAGTCATCACTTCCCTCGTCGTATGAATGAGTCATTCTCGGATTCTCCAGTAAGGTGGACGGTTTTTCCAGCATGCTGTTATACTCCGGAATATTTTTCCTGCCTTATTTTTCTTGATCCGTACTGTCTGTTATCTTGCAAGAGGCCGGTTCACTGCTGCTTTTGCAGGTTTTAGATGACGTTCTCTCCCCTTCCATTCAATGTTAGGGCTGGTAGATAGGGTTAACAAAGGGAACTAGATTACCTGGCTCACCGGCTTGCTTCTACACACACACACAATCACACACACACATACACACACACACACACACACACACACACACACACATATATATTATATATATATATATATATATATGTGTGTGTGTGTGTGTGTGTGTGTGTGTGTGTGTATGTATAATGTCACGATCGTAATTCTTTTGTGGGGTAAATCTTAATCTTTTAAGGGTTAATATCCACGTACCAGTCGCGTAAAATGGCTTAGAAATAATGGCCAAAATGAGTGAGGGTTTACACCTAGTTTTTTCCATTTTCATCCGCCTTGTGTTTGCAACTACACACGCGCGCGCGTACTTTTTCCATTTGCCATAATATATATATATATATATATATATATATATATATATATATATATATATATATATATATAGATATATATATATATATGCGAATACTACAGGAAAATGATAGTCAGAAATCCAAGCGCTTTCGTCTTTACTTAGACAATCTTAGTAAAGACGAAAGCGCTTGGATTTCTGACTATCATTTTCCTGTGGTATTTCGCTTATTTAATGAAGTCACGTGCATCTACTGTGATTTTTTAAAATAATATATATATATATATATATATATATATATATATATATATATATATATATATATATATATTAATATATATATAATTAAAGTTTGTGGACATCATGAAGTTGTTTATTATAATTTTTATATTTAAACGCCTGACATAAATGTAGTTTGTTCGGGTTTTGAAGTCATTTGATTATATTACGGCCATATTTATCTTTGAAACCGATTAAGTACAACATATAAATTGTGATCGCTCATTTCTACCAAAATCTCTCCAATAGTACTCATACCCTTGTCTTATTGCACCCCCCCCCCCCCCAACTTCTATTTTATTTCCTCACTCCCATCTGGCCATCCTCTCTCCGACCATTTGTGTTGAGTTGACCCCATTCCAGATTGCATCTCCCCAACCATAACTGACCCCACTCCACTCTCACCCCCCCCCACCTCATTACTGCCCACTTGTTGAAAATGTTTTGCAACACGATTGTGAAAGTGGGTGTGTTTGGATTGGGTGTTTCTTATGGGAAGGGGGGAGGTCAAGCTGGGTCGAAGGTCGTTCTCGGGGGAGGAGGGTCAAGCAACCAACCAGAATCGAGGTACGAAACGTCAGGGAGCTGTTGGGTTGATGGCCTGTGAAAGATGTTGCTGCGTGGGGGAACGGGAGTGGGAAGGGGTATGGGAGGGGGGATGGGCATCATGTTTTATGGATGGGTCATTGTAGGTCAGTTTATGGGATGGGCGTGATGAGCTCAGAAGAAGCACTGCGGTCGAGGTGTAATGAGCCTCGAGTTCTTTTTGTTTTACGCTTTTTTTATTCCCGTATTTTTGTTTTTGTTTCTGGAATTTTTTTTTTTATGGGCGTAACAGAGTGGGGATGAGTTAATGACTTTTCGTGTGAAAAATTGATAGTGTGAGTTTAGGCTTACTTTCACTTGGGCTGCGGCTGTGGGCTGCAATCCTCCTCCCGCCGTCATTCCGCAAGTTTTGAAGAGCTTTTGTCGGTTGGGACTAATGAAGCAAAGTTGATAATGCGTGTCAAGTGTTCCAAATAGGGTATGTTAATATACCTCATATATATATATATAACTTCAAAAGATGTAAAACCGACAATCCATTAAATAAAATAATTATCGGATACCAGGTGCATATAAAAATGTTCAGGAATACATACACACACGGAATTTGTGTATATATAGACACACACACACACACACACACACACATATATATATATATATATATATATATATATATGTGTGTGTGTGTGTGTGTGTGTGTGTCAATATACACAATATATCCCACAAATTCCGTGTGTGTATGTACCTATTCCTGAAACATTTTTATATGCACCTGGTATCCGATAATGATTTTATTTAATGGATTGTCGGTTTTACATCTGTTGAAGTTAGTGACCCGTTGCGCTAAGTGAAACTGTTTCTGATATATCTATTCGATTGTATGCAATGAATTCTCACCGATAATGTATACATGGGAAGCTAGATAAAGGGATGCTATTTTTCATTTCAGATTTTATTTGTAGCAACAGAGGGCTTTGCCTTTTTTGAGATAAATCGTTTGTAGCGGAACCAATTCTTTGTTTCATTGGCAAGGCAAAATGTGAAGGGGTGTATGTATGGTGAAATTTGTTTTGTTTCGAAGTGTATCCTGTATTTGTTTCTATTCGTTCTCAAGTTTTTTTTTTTTACGTTAGATGACTATATTAAATCCGAGGTTTAATGATCATTAATTCATCGATTTCTTGCGGTGGACTTTCCCGTGGAACTGTGACCAAGCCAAAGACAAAAATGTGAAATTCTGATCATTTTTGGATGAGAATTAGTCAAAGAATTTAGTTTTATTTGGTGCGGTTCGAAGGGACGATCCTTCACTGAAAATATGACCAAAATGCATATTTCAAATACGAGAAAGATTTTCACCATATCAGAGAGGGACGCAGCTTGTCCCGAAAACTGATAAGGGTTCTCTGTTGGTTGGTCCAGATCCGGAAATCCTGAAATCAACACCAGTCTCCCCCCCCCCCCCCCCCCCCCCCCCCCTCCTCGCCATACCCTTCCGCGTGCGTTAGGGTATTCGGCCGTGCTTGCTAAAGCCACCTGATCTAAATCAGGAAGTTTTATTGAGTAAAGTCGAACCAATAAAGTCAGAAGTGCAGTGAAGTCTTCAGGGATTTTTCCCGTACTTTTTACATTTCTTCGACCGAAATAGCTAATGAGTATGAGAGTTATAGTGTGTTACAGTTTACAGTTAATTTTTCGACGACTATGTACTCTTTTGCATTGTAAAGTTCTCATAATTATCATCATTACCTACTGTAACGTCAGAATTAACAAAAACTTGAGAGAGAGAGAGAGAGAGAGAGAGAGAGAGAGAGAGAGAGAGAGAGAGAGAGAGAGAGAGAGATAAATAGTTGGTCGTGAGGGATCGAGATGCAAGCTTATGAGGAGGCCTTTATGACAACGATGCACATTGAAGGTTCATGTAAAATGCAGATGGTCAGTGATGTCCTATAACGAGAGAGAGAGAGAGAGAGAGAGAGAGAGAGAGAGAGAGAGATGAAGATGAGTATCGGAGAGATTACCATGGAGACGACACTCGAGGGATGAAGCAGGCCTGGCTGTATGCTGATTTTATCATATCTGTGTATATACATACACATACACACATGTATGTTTGTTTATTTATTATTCATTCCAGTTATATGCGCTGAAATTCCCTACAAATGATTGACTTCTTGATGATTGATTTGGTATTTCAGATTGGCGTGACGGTATGTTAATCAACAATGCATGTATTATTATTATTAAAATAATTTTATTTGTATTTTTGTTAGTGTAAAGGTAAGAACAATTTTAAAAGAAATATTTACATTTTTATTTAGTGTTAAGTGTCAAAACATGATTTAATAAAACCTTGCAATTTTTCTTTGAAGGTTGGTGAATGTAAAAAGAGAGGGAGAGATTGGGTAGCGGACTGGCGAATAATGTAGTTCGTACCCTTTGCACAGCCTTTTCCCAGTTCCCGAAAGACGGAGGGTGACTTGTATTGATTTTAGTCGTAAAAGAACAACGGAAATTTTCTCACCTGCACATCGAGATTATTCAATTTTCCATCTCCCTCGACTCAAATGTTTCCAAGAATAGCTTTGATCTTTAAAAGAAGAACCATTCAAGTTTTCGCAGGAGCATGGCTGAAAGAAAAATTCGACAAAGGAAACCGTTCGGTCTGTACGTGATTCGGGAGAGGAACCCGGCAGAAGTTCGAGAGAAAAGGAAATTATCTGGCGGGGAATTCGGAAGATGTAACGGTCCATCAGGTGCTCGAGAGATGTTTGGCGATGTAGCGTGGATGTTTCAAGATATCCCATTCCATTGTCTTACAACATATTCGGTATTTGTTTTGCTTTGAAGACGAGTCTGCTCAGAGCACTCAGAGCTCTGGCAAAGCACTCAGCTTCGGTCTTGACGAACAAAGTACCAGACTTTTCCTGTATTAATAGGAAGCGGAATTAGAAATGGTGTGAAAAAGGCGGGTGGAGGGATTATTCGTTTGACCATCACGATGGCAGTTCAGTCCTTTTAGAAGAGCGTGGCTGGCGAAGGTCAGGCTTTTAGAATAAGGGAGCTAAGAATGCATATGAAATGGATGTCAGTTCTAGAGTCTCGTCTTTATACAGAATTTTCATCAACTCCAAATATATGTTGAAAACACGACATCCAAAATTCAAAAAGGTGTTAGAAGGGCACGCACTCAGAATTCTTTTTATTATTTAGTTGTTTATTTCTGGTGCTGTCAGAATTTAGATGTCATTCAAGAAGAATTTCCGTGTATTATTGAAGAGTTTTCAGAATTTGTGTACTTCCTTTCCGGTCATTCAGATATTCTAAAGGCACATCTCTTTCTTGTGGATTATATTTCTGATTTCCACCGACGGTAGAACAGAAATTATATTGCTGTCGCAATTGTAGTTGGAAAACAGAGAAAGGAATTTTCTGTAGTGTTTGAAATAATTCTGCCCCCCTTATTTTCACAAAGCATTGATGTATTTGATCTTAATTGCATTATCCGTTGTTTTCAGCATACTATTATCAAATTACAGCTTTGGAGGAATCCTCCATACATATGCATGTTCCCGGAGCTCTATGACAGATCTAGTTATTTGCGTAAAGCGACAATTTC
>NC_087216.1:28602330-28709830 GCF_015104395.2 Macrobrachium nipponense | reverse complement strand
CCATATCTTTAATGGTATTGTTATAAGAGAACACTACATTAACATTAAACAATTTAAATATTGATTGTATGGTTTCAAATCCACGAAAGTAAGGTAAGCTAAGTACATTTTTAATCATTTCTTTTTCATTAATAACAACACTATAAAACTTTTTGTGAGCTTTTTGATAACATAAATCAATTAAATGAGGTGGGTAGCAGAGATCGTTTCTTATCTTTTTTATGTATTCTATTTCTTGGTCAAGATATTTTGGACTCGTGATACGCAAAGCGCGTAGGAACATAGAAGAAAAAATTGAAATTTTAATATTAAGATGGTGGCCAGAATAAAAATGTACATATGTTAAATTATTTGTGGGTTTTCTATAAATACTGAATTTGCATTGGAAAGATTCTCTATGTATTAATACATCTAGGAAAGGGATGACATTGTTATTTTCGATTTCAACAGTGAATTTTATGGATGGCACTAAATTATTCAATTTAGACAGTAATCATTTACATCGATACCAACAGGTAAGACTACTAAGATATCATCGACATATCGGTATCCTTTTAAGGGGACTAGTGTGATATTCGGGAGGTGTTGTCTCTAAAAAAAATTCCATATATAAGTTTGAAAGGAGAGGTGATAAAGGGTTACCCATGGCCATACCAAATATTTGTTGGTAATATTCTCCATTAAAAATAAATCTGCATTCACAAGAAATATATGGAAAACTTCATAGAACTACAGACACTTTGATTAGAAAACTGGACAGAAAATTAAACAACCTTATCAACGACAGTGATATATATATATATATATATATATATATATATATATATATATATATATATATATATATATATGTGTGTGTGTGTGTGTGTGTGTGTGTGTATGTATATATATATATATGTGTGTGCGCATTTGTTTGTAATTGTAATAACCACTAAGCCCTCTTAAGATCTCGATTTCTTCCCACTTTTTTGGCTATGCTTGTTACTACAGAGACTAAGATCCAGGTTAGGTGATTAACGGTACTTGGTTCTGATATTGTGGGTGCTGGTTCGAATCCTACGTCGAGTGTCTGGACTTCTTCGTTTGGTTCTTCATTTGTGTCTGGGTCAACAGGTGATTGTTATAAAAAATTACAGGTATCGTGTATATATCGTATAAAAATGGTCAGCAGATTCTCTCTCTCTCTCTCTCTCTCTCTCTCTCTCTCTCTCTCTCCATCTCGATATAATATATATATATATATATATATATATATATATATATATATATATATATATATATATATATGTGTGTGTGTGTGTGTGTGTGTGTGTACATAGAAAGAGTAAAACCAGTACTTGTACATATAACATCCTTTATTTAGTTTACGACTGCCGACTTATATTATATATATATATATATATATATATATATATATATATATATATATATATATATATATTATATAGTGTGTGTATATATATAATAATATATATATATATATATATATATATATATATATATATATATATATATAAGGATGTTATATGTACAAGTACTAGTTTTACACTTTCTATGTACATACATACATATATATACACATATATTATATACACGTATGCATGTATGTTTTAGGATAGTCATTCTTGCATTCATATCTTTTCAAAAATGAAATGATATTGTTTCAGTAATGAAAGGGCCCCTCAGCCATAGAGAGAGAGAGAGAGAGAGAGAGAGAGAGGGTGGGTGGTTATTATAGGTTGTCGATCCATCTCGAGTACCTTAGGGCAATGAAATTCCTCGTCGTCTTTGAAGGTATAAGAAACGGAAAGCTTTCGTCCTAAGGTATTTGTTTTCGTATATAAAGAAACAAAGCAATTTAAGTTTTTTGTAGTTTTATGTTATCGTTCGTTTTTGTTTGTTTGTTTGTTTCTTTGCTTACGAGGTTGTGTTTATAAGAGAGAGAGAGAGAGAGAGAGAGAGAGAGAGAGAGAGAGAGAGAGTTATATTACCGTAAACAACTATCTTGCAATTTGAGGATCTTTTGTTCGTGGCACGTAGACTTGTCATGTCGGTACATCATGTCTGAATGGAATTTGTATTACAAAGAGTTACAGTTCCCTGCACAAAGAATTGAATAATGCGCATACGAAGCTTTATTGGTCTTTTGAGTAACCATCTGTTAAGTGTCAGATAAAATCCGTCATCCAGCTTTGAATGACTAGCTTGGTATTGATTGTTTCTTTTTTATATATTGGTTTTTGCCAGTTCGTAGGTCTAAGTGCATTTTTTATATGATCAATTCTTGTGGGTCCATTCTCCAGTCTGCCACATCGAGAATCATAGTTCCTTGAGAATCGAGTTTCGTTTTATTATCAGTATTACAATAATGCCGATGACTCATTACTGAATAAATGGGAATTTATTCTACGACAGAAATAAACGAGGCCAATATGTTTTCACTGGTGCTTATTCCGACAAGGGCGGTAATGTTTGGAGTTACCTTTTTTGGCGATGACCATTGTTGATTCGAAAGCAGGTTACATAAACAAACAACTGGAGTTCCTTCGCACAAGGCAGGGACAACGAGCTGGATATGAACAATCAAGTTGGCAGTCCGTTGTATATGATCCTATGTATTCAGTAATCAAAGGACAGATCTATGAATATATATATATATATATATATATATATATATATATATATGTGTGTGTGTGTGTGTGTGTGTGTGTGTGTGTATGTATATATACATATATATATATATTATTCGAGCTATAAATGTCCTTTAATATCTAATTCGCTATACCTCGGAATTGATTTATTTTCATGTATGTAAACCGAAGGTAAATTTTTTAGTTGATAATAATTTCGTTCTCTCGTGGGTTCGAACCTCGCTGACTTCCTGATTTCGTCTCTGTCCGCTGGATGGTGGTTCGAACCCAACGAATCGATAACCTCACTGACGTCTTGATTTCGTCTGTGTCCGCTGGACGGCGGTTCGAACCCACGAGAGGATGAAATTATTATCAACTAATAAATTCCCCTTCGGTTGACATATATTAAAATATAACAATTCTGAGGTAGAGCGAATTAGATATTAAAGGACATTTGTAGCTCGAATAATTTATATGAATCACGGTGATTATTCATATATATATATATATATATATATATATATATATAAGAATGTGTGGTCGGACGCAAATTGGAAGGCTTTGTCGTGATTTTGGAGTTATTATTGAAATGGCATATGCCGGCTGCAATGGAATTTAGCTGGCTGATATTTGAATAGGCTGAATATTGCTACATTTGCACCAATGCTTTGGCAGTTCGCTTTTGTACTGCTTTTGCCAGAGTTATTTTGCTGCCTGTCTGTTTGCTTGCTTCGATTTTTCCCCTCGTGTAGGGTTTTACAATTGAGAGCATTCTAGTTATTGTACGTGTAAATATGCGTAAGCACGTTCGGGAATTGCGCGTATGTTTTTCATCGTTATGTATGGAGATGAATGAACATTAAACCAGATTTTGGTGTGGTTGTGTCAGAGTCACTTATCATCTAATGGGTGTGGAATAAAACTGATTTTTGTTTTCGAAATGCTTACGATTTTATCTGTTTCATATTGTAATTGCTCTGATTCATATCTTTTTTTTTTTCTTTTCAGGTAAGGTTGAGTGGAGACTGAAGTTCAGTAAGTGTTAATATATTTTTTAACTCTCTCTCTCTCTCTCTCTCTCTCTCTCTCTCTCTCTCTCTCTCTCTCTCTCTCTCTCTCTCTCTCATGAAACACGAATAATTCAGTAATTAATGTATATAATCTCCCCATGTATTTAATCTCCCCATTAGGAATCACCTATACTTGGGCTAAAAAATTTTCCGTTGTCGACAGTTCCTAGTAAATACTGATATAGATAATGGTCGTACCTTGAACATCAGTGAGTTTGCAGTTAATCATTTTTTCAAACTTTTCCAAAGAAGCAGTGGAAAGCTCTCCACGGTATTAAAAACTTTGACCTTACTGGTACTTTCATATATTTATTTACGCTCTTCGTCACTGGAAAATGTTTACTTTCAATAAGTTTTCTAAGATTTTTATAACAGTCGTGATAACGTGCGTTGAAAATGAACTGACAATCATTAATTGGCAATACTTATACTTCGTCTCATTTACATCAGAATGTAAATTTATAAATATGCCAGTAGGTTTGAAATGTATGTTTTGAATACCCAAACCCTTCTTTGCTTTGTGTTGAGCAGAGATTATTCAATTGGCTTTTTACAGCCGCTTCAGATATACTAAGAGTTATCGTGTTATTCTTTACAAATCTTTGGCGCAAAGTCCACGTGCCACATGCATAATTTCGACAGTTAAACTAAATTATAAAATCCTGCTTCATGGTGCAATGTTAAACGTCCCCTGTTCAACAGGATGTGTCAACATTCCTGGCAATATTAGGCCTACTCCAAGTGTCCTAAGTCGTAGGCTGATCATTCGAATAAACAATGCCTAAAGTCTTGACAGAGTTAATATTCCCATCCAGGTAATCAAGTGGCTAACTTTTTTTTTTCTTTTAAATCACTTGTACCAATACTTTCGAACCGTTTCCTTGTACCAATACTTTTGAACTGTTTCCTTGTACCAATATTTTGAACCGTTTCCTTGTACCAATAATTTGAACTGTTTCCTTGTACCAATACTTTTGAACCGTTTCCTTGTACCAATAATTTGAACTGTTTCCTTGTACCAATATTTTGAACTGTTTCCTTGTACCAATACTTTTGAACCGTTTCCTTGTACCAATAATTTGAACTGTTTCATTGTACCAGTACTTATGAACCGTTTCCTTGTACCAATAATTTGAACTGTTTCCTTGTACCAATACTTTTGAACCGTTTCCTTGTACCAGTACTTTTGAACTTTTTCCGTTTGGTCTGTAACCCTCTCGTATTCCTCAGACATCGACAGGGCATCTGAAATATATACTTCTTTGTCAATCATAATGTTTTTGTCAGCTGGATATCTTAAAACGCTAACCGAAATTTATTTTGGAAGTTTTGGACTTTATATAACTATCTAATTATCCTGTGCAATGACTTGTAATAAATTGCATCAGAATGAGTAACAGATGACACTCCTCTTGCAGAGCGTCGTATAAATAGTTTCTTATTTTATGGTAGATATGATCGTAAACAGCATCTTATTTTATGGTAGATATGATCGTAAACAGCATTTTTAATAGTTCTGTAATGCCGCTACCAAATCCGAAGACGCCTCTTGTTTTAAAAATTTAGAATTCTCTCTTACAGACGGGAGACATTATTGCACAGTTCAGTTTCAGTATTTTAATGTAAATTTCAGTAGGTTGATTTTTCTAGTAGGTATTCGGTTGCTATGTTTTATTAATTGCCCTCTATATATAACATAATCAGCACAGATAAAACATAATCAGCACACAGGAAGCCGATTGATTAATCTCATGACTAACATTTTTATAAAATTCTTCTTTAATATCCTCCCAATAATGCCATTACAACTCACTTGGTATGTCCTGTATCTGTGATGTTACTTTATTAATTTTTCATAAATATCTGTATCTCTTATTTATACTGATGTTTAATCTTTCAGTGTAAGAAAAAAAGACCCTGTTAAAATATGTCAGTTGCTTTTTTTTTTTTTTACTGGTATTAGAAATGATTTGGATGGTCTGTTGCAATTCCTAGACATCAGCTTTTCGTCTCTTGGGATTTTGATTCGTAATTCTGTTGAAACTGTTCTGTCCGATTATAATAAATCAATTTTCTCTAGGGCTTCTCTATCTCGAAGAAGATCAGGCAGTGTTCCAAGCAAGGGTCAAGGATGATGTAATAGGGCATCTGATTCCAAGAAATTCCAACTCATTACTCAACATGTTATAAGCCTTCAGCAGGGATCTTGCTTCCCCCTCCACCACACCCCCTTCTCCACCCCTACCCAACCTTCACCCGCACCCCCTTGTATATGATTTAAGGTCTGTGCCGACCTTGCATAAGGGATTGAGGACTCTACGTGACAAGCTGGTACTAAAAGCACCTTACCGAACTCACGCTTATTTTTATGGACGCTTTCTTACACACACTCACACACACACGCAGGCAGTAAATCTGGCACCTTCATTTTTAATATCTATATAACTTGTTGAATTATTACTGAACTATCCACATTTTGATAAAGTTATTGGAGCAAGAGATTTCTTGTTTTTTGTTCGATGAAGAAATTAGAGTAAAAAGATGGTATTTTATGACATTTAGAATATAAATAAATTACGTCTTGTCCAGGAACCTCAAGGCTGTTTTTATTTTCTTTGAGATATGTATTCCAGAACTATTCTGCCCCTGTAACACTCATTAACTTCGGTGGTGTTGTAACGTAAGTCAGAAATTTCCATGTGTTCATTCCCATATTTTTCTATTATATATATATATATATATATATCTATATATATATAATATAATCTATTATTATAATAATATATATATATATAATATCTATATATATTAATATTATATATATATATATTATTAGTATATATATATTATATTATATCTATATAATAATATATTCTAATATCATAATATATATATATATATGTAATATATATATATATGTATTATATATAGATATATAGATATTATATATATAAATTTATAATATTATATATATTTATATATTATATAATATCTATAATATATAGCATATATAGATATATATATAGATAGATATATATATCTTATATATATATATATATATATATATATATATATGGTATGTATGTATGTGTGTGTATGTGTATGTGTGTGTGTGAGTATGTGTATGTGTGTAAATAGATGTATAGATTCGTGCGTGTGTGCGTGTGTGTGTGTGTTTGTGTGTGAATGTTCGTGTACACGTATACACGATTTATATACTGAAATTGTTGTTGATCCGATCATCGAGTTTTGCGAGATGGTGTGTTGTTTCTCCTTAGCTTCTCGGGGAGGCGTCGCAAGCTGACACCCTCCGCTATTTGCTTAACCTTTTTAAGCAAAGGTGATCAGCTTACTGTCACTCTTAGTCGTGATTGACGATTCCTCTCCCTTTCATTTGGTTGGTCGGGAGGATTTGAGTTTTTCTCAACTTGAGTTGGTCGTTTTGGCGAATGACTTCATTTGGGTTTTCGTTTTTTTGAAGTTCCAAAGTCCTGTCATCTAAATGTATTCGTGCTTTCAGTTCTCTGTAAAAGAAAACTTGTCTCTCCTCACTTTTTCTGTCCACCCTCAGATCTTAAAAACTAAAGAGGCTAGAGGGCTGCAAATTGGTATGTTGATTATCCACCCTTCAATTATCAAACATTCCAAATTACAGCTCTCTAGACCCTGTAGCTTTTATTTTATTTAACGTTAAGGTTAGCCATGATCCTGCATCTGGCACCGCTATAGGCGCCAACAACACGGGCCGCCACCACCAGGCCGTGGCTGAAAGTGTCATGGACCGCGGTTGAGAGCTCCATCGGCCGTGTCAGAGAGTTTCATACAGCATTATTTGCTGTACAGAAAGCTCGATTGCGCCGAAGGAAGTTCGGCGCATTTTTTACATGATTTATGATATGACGACTCTGGTGGTTGGTCACTGTTAGGGTCGTCGTGTGGCGCACACCAGTTGCTGCTGAAAATAGGACCCTCATTATATTATGTGAAGACTTCAGAGAGTTTAGTCGGCATTGGGACGTACAAATGAATCCATCTGTGAATGATAACAATTCCAACGTGTGAAGATTGCGTCAAATTACCTCGCATGCAATAACTTTTTGCGTTGATGAAACGCTTTAATAGATATTGCAACATTTGATTGCGACGGATCATTTATTGTTCGACGAAAAAGCCCTCGATGTCAAACACAAGTGCGACTATGAAGAAAAAGTTCATAAAGTTAAGTTATACATTAAATCTATATAGAATTCCTCGCGAATATAAAATCGTCATATTGATATCACTGAATGTGAATTCAGTAATAAAGTGGATCTTATTGGAACCGTGAAAGGAGATTTATTACGCGAGACGAGAGAGAGAGAGAGAGAGAGAGAGAGAGAGAGAGAGAGATCATTTCCAACTCCTTTTACTCCCCTCATTGACTTCCACCATCTGATATTAATATCCCCTCTGAGGGGGTAAATCCCCTTCTCGGTATCATCACGGCATGTACGCTCTTCCCTTTAAAGTCTAATTCTCTTCAATTATCTCTCTCTCTCTCTCTCTCTCTCTCTCTCTCTCTCGTGTGCATATCTCCTCGCCCCATTCTTCCATTAAGACTTCACAGTTGAAGAAGAGTGGGGATTATGGACACGAACGAGATATTAGGAACGGAGAGAGAGAGAGAGAGAGAGAGAGAGAGAGAGAGAGAGAGAGAGAGAGAGAGAGAGAGAGTAATTAGTCTTATATTAGGGAGGCCACTCGTCATCATTGGAGAAAGATATTAATTTGGCATCACCCTTTTTTGTGTGTGTGTGTGCGTGTGTGTGGGTAATCACAGTGCTATTGTGAACAAAAGTAATTTTAGTTGCAGAAGAGTTTCAAGTATGTTTGATGACCTTTTTCTGGAAACTCAGTGGCACTGAATTTTTTGTTTGTATGTTGACCTGTGTTGTAGCTAAAATCAATCTTGAGTACATCCGAAAACAGCATGCGAAGATCTTTCGTAGAAAGATCGGTGTTGTAAATGTTTGTCAACAGAGCAAAGCTAAATTATAATCATTATTATTAATATATCAGTAGATGAAACCTGTTCCCATGGAACAAGCATACAGGGGCCATTGACATGAAATTTATGCTTCCAAAGAATGGTGGTTTCAACCTCCCATCGCAGACCCCACACTGCAGCAGTAACCGATCATGATAAAGTTTATAAATCCTGTACTACTCATTAGGCAATCCAAAAGAAAATGCTGGAGATTCTGAACAGATATGACGCAAAGAGTCATGGCTGCAGAGTAAGGATGAAGATAAATGACAATAGAAGAAACAGTTGAAGAGGAAAGTGTCTTTAGATGGGTCGTTCATGTGATCAGGCAAGCGAGGTCAAAAGAGCAGTTATAGTAGATTCACATCAACCGTGCATCTGATGTCTAGGCCCGTCCCTTACGACGCTCCTGATTGGCTGTTGTTAAGCCAATCACAGGGCTTGAAACTCTCAGTCTCTCGAGAGAGTTCACATGGGCAGGATGTACGTTCCACCTCTCCTGAGGGATACGTTTTTCAAAAGTATCCCTCACGAGCGGTGGAAAATACATCTTGCCTATGTGAACTCTCGAGAGACTGAGAGTTTCCAACCCTGTGATTGGCTTATCAACAGCCAATCAGGAGCGTCGTAAGGAACGGGCCTAGACATCAGATGCACGGTTGATGTGAATCTACTACTATAGTATTTAACTTCGCAGATGTGGGATGCACAGGTGATGTGAATTTACTACTATACTATACTATTTAACTTCGTAGATATAGAGGGACGCAACAGGAGGAGGACAGTAGGAGAAGCTGGAAAATCAAGAATATAGCTGCCGTATGAAGGCCTAAACCACCGGAGTGAAAGAGTGAGCATCTGACGCAATGGCATCAATGACGGCGATTAACGTTTCAGTCATGAGGCTTTCATGGAGAATACATTGCATTGTGATGACACGACTTTAAGTATGAAGGAAGTTCCTCGCTGGACGAGTGGTTTTCGCGCTCAGCTACCAGTCCGGTGGTCTGAAGTTCAATTCCTGGCTCTGCTAACACGGAATCAGAGGAATTTATTTTTGGTGATAGAAATTCATTTCTCGATATAGTGTGGTTCGGATCCCATAATAAGATGTAGGTCCCGTTGCTAGACGACCAATTGGTTCCTAAACGCGTAAAAATATTTAATCCTTCGGGCCAGCCCTAGGAGAGCTGTTAATCAGCTCTGTGGTCCTGGTAAAACTAAGATATACTTAACTTAAGTCTTGCAGGTCTGTTAACACTTACTTCATTTTAGCTATATTTCAGTAACGTGTCTACTATGATAACGGTTTCTCTATTAGGGCCTCAGATAATAGAGTGATGCTTTTCTATGAGATCAGTTCCATTTGATGATGGTAAAATGATAAGTTTTGCCTTGTTGTGGAGGTGTGACCTCAATAATTGATTGGTCAATTCATTGAGGTCATAGTGGAGTCACAACAATAATGTGTATAAGTAAGGATAACCCTGTACATTAATTTAGTGTTTCGTATAGCATTACTTCTTCCTTCTTATTTAACCTAAGATTATGTATGTTATGAAATTTGGCAATGAAAAAATTACTAAAAATTAATCAAAACATTTTTCTTCGCCTTTTCGGTTAATTTGGCGAAATTGGCTTCGATGTCAACAGATGTGTGTGCAAGGATATTCTTTGGAGTCTGTTCCAAACGGCAGACTGGAAGCCATGTTGGGCTGGTATCAAATGTGCTGCCACCATTGGATCTTCAACACAAGATTGTTATTATTATCATTAGCTTGAGAGCGAGCGCTACGATGCGCTGGAACCCAGCGCTGGCAGTCATGTCTCCCGTACCTTCCCGATCCCCTATCTACCCCGCCCCTCGAGGACAAACAAGAAAGATCCACTCGGATTTTATTGTTATAGGTTATTTTTATTTTTATGATTATTATCATTAGTAGTAGTAGTTGGTGGTAGTGATAAACTTAGGTCTGGAGCTACCATATTTTCTCAATTTATTCATCGACGTCTGCCACGCCTTTCATACTCTAGCCAATTGACTCTTTCGCTCTGTAGCGACTAAAAGAAAAGGGAAAGAGTGAGTGGTCTTAGACGATTCATTACCCTGGCTTCCCCTTTATCTGAGATTACCTATAATATACCCGGAGAAATTGATTAATCTCGGCATTTCTTTCGTCGCAAGGATCGACTTGTGCAGGTAAGATAAGACTCCCGGGCTTAAATTAGCCTCCCGATTTATTATTACACGGACGATGGTGCGTTTGGGAGCGGTAGATTAAAGGTAACGTGTTACTATTATTCTTGGTTTTTCTTGTGCCGGTGTTACGCTCTTGATGTAAGAATATTCTCTCTCTCTCTATGTATGTGTGTGTGAGTGTGACGGTGATAAAGTAGCTGACACTAATGTAATAATTGGATATGTTACAGAGAATATGTGAAATCAGGGATTTCACGAAATTCCTATTGAGTATGTGAAATCAGGGATTTCACTAAATGCCTAGGGAGTATGTGAAATCAGGGATCTCACGAAATCCCCTAGGGAGTATGATTTCACGAAATCCGTAGGGAGTAAGTGAAATCAGGGATTTCACGAAATTCCTAGGGAATATGTGAAATCGGGGATTTCATAAAATCCCTAGGGAGTATGTGAAGTGACCAATTCGCTTAGGAACATTTGAACCCCGACAGCTAGTACTAAACACGGTGAAGCTGATTCATCTACGCTGTTTCGCCGTGGTTAGTATCTAGCCTCAAATGTTCTTAAGCGAATTGGCCATTTCACATAATGCCCCAGGGATTTCGTGAAATACATATTCCCTGTAACATGCACAAGCCAGTGTATACAGCCTTAATGCTGATCTCCTTGCATTTTGATACACTTATCTTTTTTTTGTTTATGAATTTATTTTTTTCTTTTTAATGAGAGAAACTCTGCTTTCTGTATTTTACTCTATAATAATAATAATAATAATAATAATAATAATAATATAATAATAATAATAATAATAATAATAATAATAATAATATAGTAATAAAGGGAAAAGAACAAAGGTATAACATTGTAAAAAAAAAAAGCTAAACCTAAAACTGATATCCGATGTGAAATTCCTATGAGCTTTCTTCTTGAAGAATTTAAATCGCCTCTGCTTCCTCTTCTTCTTCTTCCTCTTCTTCTTCTTCTTCTCTTTAAAGATAAGTGGATCAATAACCGAATCTCGTGAACATGAGCTGGGAATTCAAGACTTCCTGTTGCTTTTTTTTTCTTTTATCTTTTCGATAGAGCAGTTTGATCTTCAAAGAGGAAAAGTTTCTTTAACATTTCCTACACTTCAGAACACGTTACACTTTTACGTTCATATGTAATGAAATTCTATAGGTCAATGATAATTGGTGTGTTGGTCGGTTATATGTAGAGAGTTTTTGCTTTCATTTCCTGTCGTTTTTTTTCTAAATTATCCTTTCTATTAGCGAGCGTATATTTTTCATTCTACAATAGGCTTTTTTGCACATTTTTAACACGCGCCTATATATATATATATATATATATATATATATATATATATATATATATATATATATATATATATATATCTAATAAAAGGAGCCATAAAAACACCAAAATGTAGAGAGAAAAGTACTATATTTCAGAGACTGCTGTCTCTCTCTTCAGGTATATATATATATATATATATATATATATATATATATATATATATATATATATATATATCATTATATATATGCCTTTAAGTATGTATATATTGTAAGTGCGTGTGCCTTTTTTCCCATTTGGAGAAGTTGGCACCAAAAGGGCCGAACCTTTCAGTTTCCTGTAGGTCTTTGGTGATAAAGCAGGGCAGGATCGTACCACGGACCTCTCTGACGGGAATCTAGCGTTTTCCTAGACACACACACACACACGAATGTTATATACACACACACACACACACACACACACACACATATATATATATATATATATATATATATATATATATATATATATATATTATTTCTTAAATATTTGGTGACTGTCGTCGGCAATAGGCTTGCATGAGATTGAAAAAGTGCAAAGACATCAATAACACCAGTAATAATAATTGTTATTGCTGTTGTTATCACAGCAATAGGAAGTAACGATCAAATTAGAAATAACAACTTGTTTTCGACTCCTGGTGAAAATAGGACACAGTTTACATTACTGAGTTGTTGCATTCAAGTATCTTGAGCCAGTCTGCGTCAGAGGGCCACCAGCCCTGCAACGTCGTGGCCTTCCACGACCTCGTTTGTGAGTTCCTCTGGTGGAGGATGCTCCTAAGCCCACTTTCCTTATTGGGTGACATTTTCATATTTTCTTTTCCCGAGAGAGTGTGCCACACAGGCTAATTATAATTAGATGGCAAGAGTTGCTGGACGGATGGGCAAGAGAATGTCTTATCTCCTTATTTAATCTTTCTCGTGTTCTGTTTCTTTTTTATAATTATTTCCATGGCTGCTCTCCTCCTCCTCCTCCTCCTCCTCCTCCTCTCCTCCTCCTCCTCCTCCTCCTCCTCCTCCTTCAGTGCCGGGTAGTATGGTCTGCTTGGAATATTATAGATGCATAAGAGTAAGAGAACATGTGATAAGTCTTTTATTGCTGCTTTTTATGTCAATAATCTTGTGTTTGTTCTTTTATTTGTTTTTTCTGTCCTCCTGTTTTTTAGATTATTTCACCTAACATAGTCTGGTCTGAGGTAATTTTTTGGGGGAAAGTTATGGTAATTTCCGTTACGAATATTTAACAATTAATTACAGTTTTAGTATTGATAATATTTTTTTATAGCTGCATGTCTGATTATATATATATATATATATATAAAATATATATATATATATAATATATATATATATATATATATATATATATATATATGTATACACTATATATAGTATGTGTGTGTGCATAACTTATGTATATATAGTTATATGAATATTGTTAATACACAGTTATTTCTCTTTTTTTCTTACATAAAGGCAATATGAGAAACATTCATGTGCAAAAGTTTTGTGCATTATACCTTTTTGGTGTGTATTAGTAACATTATCATACTCTGGCTAGTTGATAAGACGTAGTACACACACACACACACACACACACACACACACAGACGTTAAAGTCCAGGTGTATTTATATATTTTGTTTTCAAGTGTCTTTGATGTGATTCCCTTCCCTTACTGGCTGGATTGTCACGGGGTGTACGTACACCCAGCCAGAGTTAGTCATCAGTCAAATCCTGGTTAATTAGTTTTCTATTATTATTGCTTTCTTTGTTGCCTCTCTTGCCCCCATTTCGTGGGGAGGTCGTCGTCATTTCGCTAATTGGCTGATTGTTGATTCTTTCTGCCTGATGTCTCCTGAATCAAGACTTCTTCGAAAACAGCCATACTACTAATCACCTATTGTACTTTGCAAAGAGAGTAAATTGGACGAGAAGAATATTTGATGATTTATCGCGGTTGCTCTGGAAAAGATGAGGAATATTTTACGGTGGAGATTTGTTTATTGTTTAAAGTCATGTTATCGTTGGATGCTGCAATTGTGTTCATAAAATTTTATTTCGCTTTGTCGAATAAATTAGGTATCTTTTGCAGCGTTTGACTAGCGCCTCTGGCCTGACCTTTCGGAATAATCCTTCCCATGTTAATGTTTATATTAATGTTGATGTTTGTTAATGCAGCGCCCTGGGTGCAGGAAATTACTCTGAAAAATGAGTGAATGTGTTATAAACAATAAAAAGTACGAAACATTATTATAAGAGTGGGGGGGGGGGGGTGGGGAAGGAGTTCAGAGGCAATAGAATCTATAAACAATAAAAAGTACGAAACATTGTTAAAGAGGGGGAGTGGGGGAGGAATTCAGAGGCAATAGAATCTATAGAATTTGTTGGATCCTGATAAGCGGTACCATGGGAAAATGAGCTCATACCTGCGTTGTTATGAGGATTTTGTATAAAAAGATCACAATATCTTATAATTATAGTCCGTGTTAAAGTGAAAACTTGTATTGAGAAACGGTGTAAATCGAGAGCTATCTGTATGTATGTATAATATATATATATGAATTTTTTATCACATCACGGTGATTCATATAGATGCATTAAGCTACAAATCTCCTTTAATGTTCAGTTCGCTCTACCTCGGTTTAGGCGTCACTGAAGTCATGATTTCTCCTCTGTGCGCTGGTTCGAATCCACGAGAAGACGAAATTATTATCAACTGTAAATTCCCCTTCTGTTAACAAGTATAAAAATATATTGATGCCGAGGTAGAGCGAATTGGATATTGAAGGATATTTGTCGCTTAAGCATATTTATATATATATATATATATATATATATATATATATATATATATATATATACACACACACACACACACACACACACATACATCAAGTGCGGGTGATTTTAAAACAGGCAATGGCATCTGCTGCAAAAAAAAAAAAAAAAAAAAAAAAACTTTAAACATTAAGAGTAGGGCAATGAGATTGTGACGTGCGAGGTAAAGATTGTGAATTGAAAGGTCAGAGGTTTTGTATGATTCCAGGCATGTGTGCGATTCGACGCTACGTATAAGTCTCGTTATAAACCGCAGTTGTAGTGAAGCAAAGCAAATGATGATATGTGGTGTTCAGAAATTTGCAATAGACTGATTTGATTATCCTAATCATATTGTGAAATCAATAGCGAAAGGAGTCGACGTGGCTGAAACGTCGAAGATTAATGATGAGGTTTCTGTCGAATGAAAAGAGTCAACAATATGACTGGATTTGAAGGAGAGCGCGTATTAGAACCAAGTTGAATGCCGAGCTCGTCGAGTATGTTGGAAGAAAAAGAAGGAGAAGAAGAAGAAGAAGAAGAAGAAGAAGAAGAAGAAGAAGAAGACATGAAGTGGAGACGAACGATAAATAAAAATAATAAATAAATAAATAAGGTGCCCGGGAAAGTGGAGAAACATTTGACAGAGGTGGGCGATGACAAATCCTCGGCGCCAGGTAGCGAGAGATTGGTATGCAAGAAGAGCGATCATACGGTGATAAATGCAGCGATAGATATTTTGGCCCTTAGGGATATGGGTCCTGAGGGGAGAGGTGGGACGAGCCCCTCCTCTCCCTACGAGAGGGAAGAAATGGATACCCCGTCTGGGAAAATTGAGAACATTTTTCATGAGAAGACCTCGAGATGAGGGGAAGGGGTTACTTATTGGTTGGTATTTGTATGCAGTCTATGGCAGAGACGCTGGTTTGATTGTATTTGTCGCCGTCTCTCTTTATTTATGGGCCTTTTTTCTTATACCGGTAATGCAAGGTAGGAAAGTAGATTGTTTCCTTTCAAACTGTGAAATGGTCGTTGTTCGTTGTTTGCGCATTTGCTCTTGGTGGTTATGTGAATTGTACCTCTTTCTGTCTCTTGATATCGAAGATTATGATACAGTTATGAGACGGAGTGGCGTTTGTATTTTGTAAAATACCGCGACAATTGTCAGATCGTATGTAAGCGAGTCTGTGGTTATCTTCATTATTAAATGTTTGAAATAAGTATTGTTCTCCTCATAGAGCGACGAACGATTTATAATATATATATATATATATATATATATATATATATATATATATATATATATATATATATATATATATATATATATATATAGATTGTGACAGAAAGAGAACCTCCTCCTGCTGTTAGATATACGAAAGGAAAAGAAGGTAGCGAGGCAGGAGGAAGAGCTTAGGAGGAAAGAAGGGAAGTGCTCTTGTGTGAGGAGGCCATCATCCCCAGCTGAGGAATGTTGAGAGGAGAAGGGATTAGTGAGGTGGGGAGTGGGCGAGTTATAATGATGATTTTTTTTTTCTTTTTTCGCGGGCGGAGTCCGTTGGTCGACCTCGCCCTCTTCACCACGACCACCATCACCACCGCCATCTTCATCAGTCGTCGTTGTTGTCATTTTCTTGCTTCTCTTGCTTTCTTCTTCTTCTTCTTCGTCTTCTTCTTCTTCTTCTTCTTCTTCGTCTTCTTCTTTATTTTAGTAGGAGATCTGGCTTCTTTTACTGGAGCCAATGTACTCCCCTGCAAAATCACATCAGTAATACGAAGATTAGTCATGCTACCTTTTATTTGTGGAGTAATATTAGTTTGTTAATATCGAATGCGTTAGTATTCAAGGTATGAGATGAATCATGAGTTTATCTAAATCATATGAGGCTCATTCATTTTTTTTTCATTCACCTGTGACCCTTCCTTCGTCTTCTCACTTCTGCGTTCCTCCCTCCACGGTGGTTCTAGACCGTGTTTCCCTCATTTCGTCTTGTCAGGATTTTCACTTCGAAATCATTTCGTTCGTCTTTTCGTTTTCTTTCATCGCCTGAGGTCAATGGACGTGTTTTTCAGAGGCTCGGTGCGTGGGATCTCTCGGCGTGCGTCAGGCAGTTTATCAAATTTCGCTTTGATAATGACATCTAATGTATTCAGCGATTCCAAAACACTCGGACGCATTCGGACAAATTTGCCTGGCAGACAGATCCCAAATTGATTTCCTTCAGAGATTATGGTAAATGTTCGATTCTCCAACCGTGGCTTCGATCGCTTTTTTGCCACATTTCCATGAATATTTTGTGAGCTTAAAATTTCCATTTCGGATGGAATGGGATGAAGACGAGTGAGAGAGATTTGACTTCACGGGATGATCAAAGAGGAAACCGGAATATATCCATTTTCTTTTAAAATACATCCTTTTCTTTCGGTCTTAGACGGACCCATTTATATATATATATATATATATATATATATATATATATATATATATATATATATATATATATATATATTCATTTGTTTTTTATATACGTAGTGCGATATGAATGTAATATTGTTTGTTGTAGTTTTATTTAATTTAAAGTAGTGCCTATTATTCGCTATAGTAGTACCAATCTATGGTGAGGGTTTTGTTGGGTCGGAAAGTCATTTACGTGCGTTGCCAAACTTCCATTCTAAGGAAAATTTTATGGAATATAGGTCGTTGTTATATGCCAAAACTGAAGAGAATTACTCTGAAATATTTTGCTAAAACATGCTTTTTACGTATACAGTGTTAATGATCAACATCTTAAGTTTTTCAATATCATATTTGAGAAACGTGGCAGACTGTTGCCACATCTACAATCTCGATTCTCAGGTCAAGTATCGAAATCTGTATCTGTCAATCAAGAAGAATATACCCTTCGTTAATCTCTTAAGAATGGTCAAATCTTATAAGCTGGGGTCTTTCTTTTATGGTGAAGGTAAGGATTAGCGGATGTAAAATTAGTTGGCGCTCAAACACGTGTGTGTTTGTGTGTGATTAAATGCTTAAAATATGTCTGTTATCTGAACTTTTACTTCATAAATTGAGAAAATTTGGGGCCAAGTGAAAAGTTTCATAGCGAAACGAAACGTTTTTAAGATGGCAAACCTATCGGAACTAACTAAAGAAGCTCTGGATACTGTGACACCCTGAAAATTGGGAAAAGGCCGTAAGACATGCCGAGCAATTGCAAGTGGAAAGTGCAGCAAAAGATATCTTGATTGATAAATATATTGATTCATTTATTGTAAGTCTTGACTCTTCTGATGAGGAATCTTCTGATGAGGAGTCTTCTTAAGCATCCCTCTCTCTCTCGTCTTTTTACGCTGTTCTGTACTGTTCTCTTTGAAAACCATTGTCAATGCATGCATCACGAGGTTAAATAGTGTATCATTATTATTCTTATTTATTAGATATACGGTATTTATTACTCGAATGTTTCTAAAATAAAGAAAAGAAAATAAGTTAATGTATGAAATTTATCATATCCATGATTTCCCTTTAGTTTTCTCTCGTGTAGGTTGTTAATAAGTTAATTGAAGAATAAAAGAACTGTTTCATATCTGAAGTTTTAATGCCAATACACACTATCTGAATAAAGAAAAAATAAATAAATTTATACCAGCGAACCTTTCTAAGACAATTAGAGTGGGCATTCCCCTTTCACCAGACTCTGAAAGGAGGATAATCTGTACAGGACAGAGGTTAAGACCTAAGGGTAATGTTTCCCTTGGGTGATTAGTAAGAAATACAGAGCTTTGACTTTGGCCGCCTCTACGAAGAACTTTAAGATATGGCAACGCGTGTTTTCGCTTTTTAGACACGCCCAAACCCTCACCTTAGATTGGTACTACTATAGTTTACACCTAGGAAATATAAGGGGTTGGACAGCAAGCCATTTTGCATCTTTGTTGACCTCTGTTATTTTCTGTTCATTTGAAGAATTATGTTAATTCGTTGCAGATTTTCGTTTGTTAAACCAACAATTTCAGTCTTTTAAATATGCAATTTTTGATAAAGGATCTCATGCTAATTAAAGTATAATCCTAGTTGAATACACGATTTTCATTTGATGTCTCGTTTTCATTATTACCGTGGTGTTGTGTTTTAAAAAGACACGATTGGTCTTGGCACTGAAAATCTGATATGGAATATAACAAGTTCACTGCCATGGATGGTAAGGATTATAATAGTTGCCAGGCAGTGGCACTTGTGGGGTATCTCTGGGACATGGCCGAAACTCTTAATTCATTGTTAAAAATGTTACGAATTTTTTCCTTATTTTTTTATCAGTCTTTTAAGTTACTACTTTTACGACTCTCGCGTGTTCTTTTGCGTGATTTTGTATTATAATAATATGCTAAACGGTTAAGATAATTTTATCATGATTAATGATTCGCTTTGTTGTTTTTTTTATTCCCTTTGTGGTGAATAATCCTTTGTACACACACACACAGTCTGCAACATAGATTTATATTTTCGGACTTCGCCATGCATGCAACTGGCGTGCAAATACATTATGGAGTGTTTGCGAGAGGGTTCCTCCTCCATCCCACATCCGCTCGCATCATCTTTTGTCTGTCTGAAGTAGTGCGGAACGGACGAAGGTCAGTCAGGCTGTGAGCGAGAGATGCTCCCGAAACCCAAAAGGGAAAGAATTCAGTGGATTGTAGTAGGCTGCCTAGGTCCATTTGGACCTTGCATTGCCCGCGAACGCTGGCGGTTCATCAACCACGTACTTAATGTATTTAGTAATTACGTAATTTAAATGAAATTTAGGTTTGTATGTGCAGATGTTCACAATGATAATTTTATTTATATATTTATTTATTTACTTTATTTATTTACTTATTTATTTTTAGGAAATTGAGGTCTTTATGTTTAAAAGTTGAGACTGATGTTTAGAGGGTAGACAGATGTTTTTTCTTCTTTTAGGAAATTGAGGTCTTTGATGTGTAGATTTTCAGACTGGTGATTTTTTTTTTTTAAGGAAATTGAAGTTAGAAGTTGAGACTGATTTTATTATTTATTTATTTTGTTTTTTTTTTAGGGAATATAAGGTCTTTATGTATAGAAGTTTAGCCGGAGGAGATTTTTTATTTATTTTTTTATGTTTGTGAAATTAAGGTCTTTATGTTTAGAAGCTAGGCTGATGAACAATTTCTTTGCTTTTGGAAATTAAGGTCTTTATGTTTTAGAAGTTCAGACAGTGGAGCAAAAAATGTTTTTTTTTTTTTTAGTAAATGAAGGTCTTTATTCTTAGAAGTTATACTGATGAAAAAAAAAATCTTTGACAATTTCAAATGATTCTCATTTCCCAGTTTAACTTATCCAGTTTGTTTTTCTTTGTTATTTCTTGAATAGGTTTATACATAATTTCTCTATTCCTTTTTTCCTTACCGGAATGCTTTCCGTAATGGAGCCCAAGATCTGGTATTCTGTTTTAGAGATGTATCGGATGTCTAAAGATGGGATTTGCGGATGCGGATGTCAATTTTTTTTTTAAGGTGCGGATACGGATGCGAATGTGGATGCAGATATCAGTCTTTGAAATTTGTGGATGCAGATGCAGATGCGGATATTTGATGACCATATCCTTGCGGATGCGAATGTGGTGATACCGATATCAGTCGTTTAGATTTATGGATGCGGATGCGGATGCAGATGCATATATTTGATGACCATATCCTCGCGGATCCAAATGTGGATGCCGATATCAGTCTTTTAGATTTATGAATGCGGATATTTGATGACCATATCCTCGCGGATGCGAATGTGGATACTGCTATCAGTCTTTTAGATATGCAGATGCGAATATTTGATGCCATACCCTCGCAGATGCGGATGTGGATGTGTATACCTTGTAAATCTAAAGTATTTAGATATATTTAATTGTTAAAGACGATTTTTAGCTACATAATTCAAAATTAGGTGTTACCACATAATATTTGATAAGCGATCCTTATGTATGTATGTGTGTGTATACTTTCATATGAACGTACAAAGAGGAACAGTGATGCACGAACGTTTTAATTGTCTTGGCACAAGATTATTTCATGCTCATTGCATGATTAGGGTAACAAAACTCAAAGCCATTCTTCGTATTAGAGAGAGAGAGAGAGAGAGAGAGAGAGAGAGAGAGAGAGAGAGAGAGAGAGTGAGAGTTTCCTAAAAACTGCTGTACCCAGCCTTTATGATTACAACTGCTGGAGATGACATGAAATTGCTAAAACAAATATGCTTTAAAACAAATATGCTATAAAACTAATATGTTATAGCAGAGTTAACTGTAAAATATATACTATATGAAATGTGTAATTGTATATCATGTATTCTGTATAATAAAACAAAAAAGCCAAATTTAGCACACACAAAAAAAATCTACTTTTAGCTATAATGTATGAGTATGAACTATTGAACACTGAGCAGGGTGATATCTGCGTATCGGCATTCTCAAACTGCGGATACTGCTGATGCGGATGTTGCTTGCAGTGCTAATGCAGATGCGGATGGGAAGAAATTGTTAGTGTGGATGCGGATGCGGATGCGAATACGCATATCCGATACATCTCTATTCTGTTTGTCCAAATAGTGTTGGGGCGTGACTTGCAATAATAGAAATACTAATAGTATATAATAATATTGATGATAAAAAAAAATTGAATTTCATGGCAAATGACTCCTTCATAAGCTTTGTTGTGAATGAGGTTGATGGTTAAGACATATATTTACTGCTCTTAAAATATGTCGTGGTAACTATAGAGAATTTTCACCCTTAATACCTGGGAATTATCTCGTAGAAGCCCTCCCACGGAGAGAGAGAGAGAGAGAGAGAGAGAGAGAGAGAGAGAGAGAGAGAGAGATCAACGTCGTAAAGTATTCATATGAAAGCGAAGTGCCTTGCCATGACAGTAGATATTTGCTCTTTGACTGTGCCTACGAGGCGCGCCTTTAAAGGGAAGCCTCTCACTTGGAAACTAAGTACCTGAACCATGAATCGTCAAGGTAACTGAAGAATTCAACGTTCTTTGAAGCCTTCAGAAAGTCTCTTCTCATGCTAACTTAATTTTGTTACTTTTCCCGTAGATAATTCAAATACTTAAGGTCACGTTTTTGTTTTCATAGATACTCGCACTTCTCCTTCTATTCGTCTGCTTTGTTAATGTTGATGCTGACTTTATTTAGCGCTGGAACGTTGTATTTCCAAACGAACATCCGGCATGCAATTTGGAACCTATTGATAATTTACTCTCGCTAGATATAATTTACTGAATTATGCGCAAATTCTACATTTCCAGGTATGAGAGAGAAGAGAGAGAGAGAGAGAGAGAGAGAGAGAGAGAGAGAGAGGTGGGGTGCCGATTTATGGTCGGAATTCCTCTCGCCTGACACATGCAAAATGGAAGCATCCTAGCACATTTCCCATCCTCTCCCACCCCCTTTTGACCTTTGGGTCTCTTAAAATCGAAGCAAATCTCAGCAACTGAGTCGACACACCAGAAGTCTATCTGTTTGTTCTTTTCTTTGGGCAAAGTAGACGGCAAACTTTTAGTGCGCCCTGTATAAATCAAAGAGATTAGGAAAACTTGTTCAAATAAACTGATTTCTTTTTTTATACTCGCCTGTTCAGTTTGATTGAATATTCATCAAGTTGTTAAATGAATGACGAACGGGAAGATAACCGAATGACTTACTTATAGCTTGCTCTAGGTAAAGAGATAAATGAATAGACAAGTGGATGAATTTCGGAATGAGAAAATATGATTTCGTTCCGTTGTCAGCGCAACACTTCTTTGCAAAATACCAGAATAACCCCGTATCAGGCAGTAGGGCCTCGAATCGCATTAGAACGGCAATATTATTCTATTGCAGCTGCGATGATAAAGCATGGAATAATTTATGGAATTGTAGTGTTGTGTGAACTCTGCAATTTTGCGTATAGATTGAAGTATCTATCATTCCTAGTTCGGATACTCGTATGTGGAATCACGCACTGGGTTGGAATGATAACTTTGTGCACAAGTATTAGCACTGTTGTGTATAAAAATCAAAGCCTATTTGCACAGGTAGCACAGTTTAGCCTTTACCTTTCAGCTCTTTGTTTGTAACACTTTGGAATTGCAATATTCCCCCAGAGAGAGAGAGAGAGAGAGAGAGAGAGAGAGAGAGAGAGAGAGAGAAATCGTTCAGATCGGTTAACCGGACGAGCCTCTCCATTCCTGGTATTATTTCCGACCCTTGGAACAATTCTCATCCCAAGATCGAATCGAACTTTGAGTGCAGTCTGTGTTAAGACATCAAGGTGACACGTAGACACAGATTTGTGACTGCTCGATAATGTCGCGCTACATGGAGGTGCTATTAAGCCTTTCAGCCAATTTGCCCAAACATAGGCCCTCCTCAGTCTGAGGGTTGGGGTCTTTTCCTTGATGGTAACATTTGGGGGTTCATTTACGTATACACTACTTTTACCCTATATTTGACGGTATGTTGGACGGAGAGATATCCATTTATGTACACTATTTTTACCATTTATCTCTGATGGTATGTTGGACGGGGAGAGGGAGATATCCAGTGTGTCATCTTTAAAAGGTACATACCAAGTTTGATAGGAGCCTTACTCTGTCATCTTAGGTACGAGCACCTTTCGAATCACTATTGTGTAGTCAATTTGTATTGCGTCAGTTTACATGTTAGTCTGTGGTTCCACAATGTTGCAATGCCCAGCGTCTGAGGTCTTTTATTTCTGGTATCTCAAAACTGTAGAAGGGTCTTTTTACCAGAGTAAAGGATGTTGATGCCCCTAAGTGTATGAAAGGCTATAATTGTCAGTACAGTTGCAACGATTCATGTATTTTTATATGTCTAATTTGGTACTTGTCTGCGCTCTTTCGCTCTTGGTAGGGATGAACATTCCTCTCTGAGGACGCTTGCTTAGGAAGTTGATCAGATTTGTAGCTTCTTTCATCTTTGTGCTCATGTTTAATAATACTCATCTTCGTTGTCTAAAGCGCCGGGAAGCTGTAAAATTAGGCCTTGCGCGTCTTTCGCGTGTTTTCACTTTTACAAATTTCCACTCGTCTCCAGCCTCCCGTCTCTGTTCTCATCCTGGAAGGTCTGTCTGGGTCTTCCAACTCATCTGCTTTCCTCAGGACCCCATTTTACTTGTTATTTTCCCTCACCACTAATAGTGATAATAATGATAAATTACACCTGCATTTCTTGTAATTTTCTCAAAAAATCATCGATCTGACGTCATATTGATAGGAAGATCATTATGATTTTCAGAGCATCTCTTGCAATTGGTCTTCAGAATGGGACCATGTTTGCAGTGTGCAGTGTGGAAGAGTCCTGCCCTGTCATTATATGTTGAGGATTCACAGCAGAGCATTTTTAAATTCCTATAATATTTTATGGTAAGAGGTGTTCAGTAACCCTCCTAGAAAGTGGTCCGGTCCCGTGTGAGGGCTTTTTGTCTTTCCGTCCGCCATCAGATCTTAAAAACTACTGAGGCTAGAGGGCTGCAAATTGGTATGTTGATCATCCACCCTCTAGTCATCAAACATAGCATATTGCAGGCCTCTAGCCTCAGTAGTTTTTATTTTATTTAATGTTAAGTAAACCATAATCGTGCAGTTGGCACCGCTACGGGTGCTGAGAGTTTCATCATACGCTTTACAGAAAACTCGATTGGGCCGAAGAAAATTTGTCGCATTTTTAACTTGTTTTTCAATGTGATGTTTGGTAGTGTCAGCAAGTTGTGATCCCCGGTCAAAGAATGCTGTTGGGTCGTCTGCTTTATGTTGACCCGGAGTTGAATTATTGAAAAGTGTAATACCAATATGCGCTCAGATATTTCTGTAAGGGGTGTGATAAGTGAGCCATTGATTCGAGTCTTCTATTTCTTGTATTTCTTCTGTTATGCCCGGCTCAGCATTAATTTGGTGGTTATGAAATAAGGATGTGCAACTTAGTTTTATTTGCATAAAATGCGATGCTCTTATGGAATGCCGTAGTATCTTTCGAAAAGTATCTCATTCGCGTTAATTTGAGTAAATCTTCCAGTGTTTAGAGAAAAAGTTTTATTCCGATCCAATGAGGTTTATGTAAGTAGGGAGTTGTTACGGATAACGAGGTTCCTGTGGATCGGCTATTGACGATGGAATTTCTTGTAACGTTATAATAGGCAGCGTCACACGTCATTGGGTTATGTTCCTAAAGTGCTGACGCATGCTCGGCTCAGGTGGTTTCCGAATGATTTTATCGAACGCATTCTTGCTTGCAAGTTTAGGTCTGCGGGATTGGTTGATTTCATTTTATGAAATGCACGCTGTCAGGCCTGGTACTAGGGCGATTCGGTCATTCGTCGTTTAAGACGGCGAAGAAAGAGAGAATTGGACGACAGAGATCCAGAAAGTAAAGGAAACGAAGTACAAAGATCTAAAAGTGGAACTTGGAGAAAAGCCCACTTGCACTAAGAGGTAATAGTTAGAGAGGATGGACAGCAAGATTATAGATAGAAAGCGGAAGTGGGGATAGTGCCAAAGACTTAAGTATAATATACGCCGAAGAAATTGAGTTTTCTGTACAGTGTATAATGCTGTATGAAACTCTCAGTCGCTGCCTATGAAACTTGAAGTAACCGCCCGGTGGTTTCCTGTGTAGTTGGCACGGCTATGGTGCCAGACACACGGTTATGGCTAACTTTAGCCTTAAATAAAATAAAAACTACACAGACTAGATGGCTGCAATTTGGTATATTTGGTGATTGGAGGGTGGAGGATCAACGTACCAATTTGCAGCCCTCTAGCCTTAGTAGTTTTTAAAGATCTGAGGGCGGACAGTAAAAGTGCGGACGGACAAATAGCTGTCTCAAATAGCTTTCCTTTACAGTAAACCAAAAGGTGCAGACAGGGACCGAAGGAACTCTGGAAGTACCCATAGTAATGCCTACAGTGTACCATATGAGGTATACTGACTCCCGACCCCCTACCCCCCTTTCCTTTTCCCTTTTCCCTACTTGGTTTGTGCCATTGGGGATTTATTTGAGCAGGTTGGGGATAAACATGCGTCAATTAAACTTGTTTATAACTTGTTTATCATCCTTGTTTCCGGCGCCTCACCTCGCGTTGCAACTTACCCAGTTCTTCCGCTTCGCTTTTGGTGAGCTGAAGTCCTCCAGCGCTGATATATCTGGAACGGAGGGGTCTTGCGAGTTATTGTCGCGATACGATGTTATTCGAGTTGTTTGTCAAGAATCGTTCGAGGTGGAGAGAGAGAGAGAGAGAGAGAGGCGAGAGAGAGAGAGAGAGAGAGAGGTTTTAAACCGAAATTGCAAAATTGTATGGTCGTGAAAACCATACATAAACATACAAATTCTGCAGCTCTGTGTGTCAACTCTTATTATTTGCAATTGTTTCTCAAACGTTTAGTTATAGGAGACATGGCCTTTTAGCTATGAAAATCACTTGCAAGAAACATGGAGGTCTGTGCTTGTAGTTTGTTCATTTTCTTAATGTTGCAGTGCTCAGCTGCTCGTCCGGTGTCGCATTCACAGAATTCTTATAAGAATCAGTGGATCCACAGATTTCAGTTTCACCAAAGGGCAGTACTGTCACGTAGCTATATATTTTCGCATAATGTTTTTTTTTATTCGAGTGGCCGAGCTTTAATTTCTATCGTTGATTTTGGCAATAATTCCATGTTATAACAATGTCTTCTGAAGGTTATCATATTTTTTATTCGTTCTTCTTACCTTTCTCAAGTTTCGGGTTTGTTCTAACAATAATTAGGTAGTGCTAACCGAAGTGTTTTTCGCTATTAAATACTTGGTGTAATTTTAAAAAATCACATTTTTTCCATGTCGGTTAGGTTTCCATGTAGGATTATTTTCATTTGTGTGTATTCCCGTATCTTATTGACAAAGGCCCTTTTTTTATTTTCACTTTGGTCTTGCCTATTCTGTTCGAATTGTGCCTAGAAACGACGATGGTCTAAATTGTAATTTGTTAGCCCCCAACTGCGAAATGACAATGGTGACTTTTATTTTTCTTACCTTTTTAATTTCCGGAGACAACAGCTTCCACTATCAACTTTTGAGTGGACGATAAAGAAAAAGAGACATTTTAACTTTCAGTTTTTTTTTCCACGGTAGGGTTCAGTGGCTTTTTTTTATTCTTTATTTTTTTTTCTTGTGCGTCCTACGATGTATTTTATATGAGTTACTGCTTAACGAATATGCAGATTGTAATTTTCCTTTCAAGATGTTACTTATTTTTTTCGCAAATTTCTCCATGTGTAAAAGTTTTTTTTTTCCCCAGGTTGGTGTTAATACTTGATTCTTAGTGAGCAGTGATTTCTCTCAGTTTAATTTGGTTGAGCAGAGTTTTTGCAGTTTAATGATTAAATCCCTCTGGGAAAAGATAAAATCTCAACTTGAAATAAAAAAGAAACGTGCAAGATAAAATTAAACTGCAAAAACCCTGCTCGACTAAATTAGACTGTGCGGAATCACTGCTCACTAAGAGTCAAGTTTAACACCAACCTGGGAAAAAAAAACTTTTACACATGAAGAAATTTGCAAAAAAAAAAAAAAAAAAAAAAAAATCAAAAGTATCCTCTTGAAAGGAAAATAAAAAAACAATCTGCATATTCGTTAAACAGTAACTCATATAAAATACATCGTAGGACGCAAAAGAAAAAAAATAAAGAATAAAAAAAAGCCACTGAACCCTACCGTGGAAAAAAAAAAACTGAAAGTTAAAATGTCCTTTTTTTCTTTATCGTCCACTCAAAAGTTGATAGTGGAAGCTGTTGTCTCCGGAAATTAAAAAGGTAAGAAAAATAAAAGTCACCATTGTCATTTCGCAGTTGGGGGCTAACAAATTACAATTTAGACCATCGTCGTTTCTAGGCACAATTCGAACAGAATAGGTAAGACCAAAGTGAAGATAAAAGAAAAAGGCCTTTATCAATACGTACATACGGCAGTACACACAAATGAAAATAATCCTACATGGAAACCTAGGCCGGAGCATGATTACATACCATTGAGAAGAATGAGCACTTCCGTAACTCTAACAATGAATGAATAATCAAAGTGGGCAAGCAAAAGTAATAATCCAATATAGCCAGTTAAAACTAGTGATCATGTCTATCCTGTTTTTAATGACGAATGACGACATGAACCTCTGCTGTTTAGCCAAGTATGACGTAGTACCATAAGGTAGAAGAACATAAAACAATGGTTCGGAAAATGTAGGATTGTACATTACCTGTTACAAAAAACAAAAAAAAAACACACACACACACACCCACATACACAGTCACACACACACACGAATACTAAAGTCAATAAATCTCCTTTGAAAAAGGAATCATAAAGTTTTTTAATCCTCCTAGATTAAAAGATAAGGAAGTCACTGGGAAAATGTAATAATAATAATTATTATTTTTTTCCCAGTGACTTCCTTATAAAAAACTTTATGATTTTTTTTTTTTTTTTTTTTTCCTTTTTTTTGTAACAGGGAATGTACAATCCTACATTTTCCAAACCATTGTTTTATGTTCTTTTACCTTATGGTAATACGTCATACTTTGCTAACAGCAGAGGTTCATGTCGTCATTTGTCTTAAAAACAGGATAGAAATGATCACTAGTTTTAATTGGCTATATTGGATTATTACTTTTGCTTGCCCAGTTTGATTATTCATTCATTGTTAGAGTTGCGGAAGTGCTCATTCTTCTCAATGGTATGTAATCATGCTCCGGCCTAGCCATTCATTCTTTGCTTTGTTAAGCATAATTCTTCACTGCCTCGTATTTGAAATAGTAATCTCCATTCGGAGTTTCATGCAATTGCTACATTTTCATTGGTGTAAGTTTCAGTGCCTAAGATGCAGGTTGCTAATATTTATCCACTGTACTTGGGAAACTATATTTCATTTTGCTAAACCGTAAGAGTTGATTTTACTCATGATTACGTATATGCTCATTCATTCCACACGCGTTATGAGTTCAATAGCCTTTGTATTGGAAGCTTCAAACCAAATCTCCTGAATTTGCTTTCAGACTTGTAGGAAATTTTCGTCTTATTTTGATTCAACGTTGTATTGATTCATGATAATGAGCGAATTTACTTTTGTGTGACTGTTTTCATGGCTTTGTTTAAAAACTGGTAAATCACAAAGAGGCTTTGATACATCCGGTATTGTTCAATGAGCAGCTTTTTGAACACGATGATAAGTCGTAGGTGGAGAAATGAAGAAACAATTTGCGACGACAGAGAGACATACTGTATAACACAGTATGACAACAAGATCGCGCATAATATTATTTATGCGTAAACGCCCTTTTATTTTTGTTGGCTTATACGTTTTTCTCTACACTATACTTGACAAATGCTAGGAAATGAGGCTAGGATGATATACGCATACGTTACCCGTAACTTCTAAATGTTAGTCCAGTATTTGTACATTTAGACTGAGTAGATGTTTTTCCAATTTGTAACTGATGTCATATCCTTATGACATGAAATAATAGACATTTCACTCAACTAAAGTACATTTTGGAAGCAACGTTGCAAGGAGCCTTGAAACCCCCGGGCGACAGATGCCTGTATATACAGATGTGCTTGGGCGTGCACTCAGCTTCGCCTAGTTCTAGGAAGTGCATACCAAGAGTAATCAGAGGGTTTCTTATCAAGGTTGTGTCAGGGCTTTGTAAATATAACAAGTTAAAAATATAAGTTAAAAAGGGGCGGTAGTTTCTTGGCGCAATCGAGTTTTCTGTACAGCTGCTGCTACAGCTTATAATTAAGGCCACCGAAAATAGATGTATCTTTCTTTCGGTGGTCTCGGTATAATGCTGTATGAGCCGCGGCCCATGAAACTGTAATCACGTCCCGGTGGTGGCCTTTTGTATATCGTAGCCAGAAGCACGATTATGGCTAACTTCAGCATTGTCTGTCCGTCCCCACTTTCCGGTCCGCCCCCAGATCTTAAAAACTACTGAGGGTAAAGGGCTGCAATTTGGTATGTTCGATGATTGGAGAGTGGATGATCAACATACCAATTTGCAGCCCTCTAGCCTCATTAGTTTTTAAGATCTGAGGGTGGGCAGAAAAATGTAGACGGAAAAAGTGCGGACGGACAGACACAGTCGGCATAATAGTTTCCTTTACAGAAAACTAAAAATCAGCTGTCTGTTTACCTCTCCTGGCACGTCTGTGGTGCTCGAAGAGATATATGAACTCGTAGCGTTGATATTCATCAGCATGTCTTTCAGATAACTTTTGAAGCTCTTGCACAAGTTGTTATTATTGACTCAAGTTGTTTTATCATACCGTTGATTTGAAATTTTGATTTTCCGGATTTCTCTCTCTCTCTCTCTCCATAGTGACCCATAGTTTTTGAAACAGCTCAGCAATTAGAAAAATCTTTATAATGATGTTGGAATATTAGCAGCACAGTTTATTTGATGACGGAATTGTCTCATCTGAGTTGTTGCAATTGCATCTACTGCATGAAATATTGGCAGGAATGGTGTTTCATTCAACATATGTTGACTTAACTATATTATGTTTTTTTGTTCAGGTTTTTAAAGAAGTCTGTGTAAAAAGGAAGCAAGACAAAAAGAGAACATGGTTTATCTAGCAATTCTTTGGAGTCAGCCTCCCTTCTCTTATATATATATTGATTGATTGATTGTGTCTATTAAAACTAATGTCAGTCTAGATTTGGTAATCGTGAAAATGTCATTCTTGCAGTGTTTAGGTGACGGAATTTTTTTTTCTTCAATTTAATGACTTCGTGCGATTTCAGACTCACGATTAACTTGAGTTTCTTACAGCTTTCTTTTCATCAAGGTGTTGATATTCACTGCATTATGCGGCCGATGTTTTCGAGTAATATCGTCGACCATTACTTTAAAGGCAATGATGGCAGCAGTTTTAAACTCGCTAGCTAAGCATATGCCAGTTGTTGTTGAGGTTGTCATGTTGTTATGCTTCCTCAGGCTCAGTTAGCCTTTCCTTTCAAGATGAGGAAGAAAGAATAAAGTCTAAAGCCTCACGTTCACAGACAGCATGACTCCTCCCTCCTATGTTGCGTTTGTCTTTTTTTATGTGTTAAGCTCCTCCCTCTATTTACAACACAGTGTAAGTGTACAAGTTCTCCCGTTCAAGATCTCCGAGTTTGTCATATTATTGATTATACTGTTGCCATAAATTCACCAATTAATCAAACCACTTCGTCAGATTCTGATTAATTTTAAATATAGGTCCATCGTTGGACGAGTGCTTTACGTGCTACCCACCAATTCGGTAGTCCCGAGTTCGATTCCCTGCTCTGCCAACGTAGGATCAGAGGAATTTGTTTCTGATGATTAGAAATTAATTTCTTGATATAATGTGGTTCGGATCCCACAATAAGCCATAGGTCCCATTGCTAGGTAACCAATTGGTTCCTAGCCATATATAAAATATCTAGTCCTTCGGGTCAGCCCTAGGAGAGCTGTTAATTAGCTCTGTGGTCTGGTTAAACTAAGATATACTTAACTTCTCAACTCATGCTCAATTTTCTAGACGACATCTTCCAGTTTGTGTGTTCCTTCCAACATCGCAGTCAGATCGTCTCAATATCTTCAGTCTGGTTGCCATAACAGAAAAATTGTCACTACCATCATCATCACACATTCCAACTTTAACTCCCTAGGCTCTCTTCGTCTCTTTCAAAACTTTTGCAAACCTCCTGTGACCTTCCATGCTGTGCCTACCTCATGATTCTCCTCTTCCAAAAAATGACTTTCAATCCCCTTATGAATGACCCCCTCCACCTTCCCACCATCATATTATCATTGTGACTCCTCTTGCTCTTTTTCGTTTGTTTTCACAACATTGATCCTGCTGTAATCAATTCCTGTTTTCTTCTCTTACGCTCTTTATAGACAGTCGCCAGTCTCTGCAACTTCTCTTCGTTATCACCGATCGACATTGGAGGAGTATATAACTCGCAGATCTTAGGTATTTGACGCGTCATTGACAAAGCATTTAATGCTGCTTCTCCTTGCCATATCGTCTCTTGTCATTTTATCCATATTCAAAAAGCCACGGAGGCATAACACGTCGTTGTTTTTTTTAACCGAATTTATTTACCAAACCACTAACTCTCCTCCCCGTAGGGGTAACGCCGTCATTGTATCTCATTTGGCGCACTGTAGGCATTACTTAGGTTCTTTGCAGCGTCCCTTCGGCCCCTGGCTGCAACCCTTTTCATTCCTTTTACTGTACCTCTGTTCATATCCTCTTTCTTCCTTCTTCCTTTCCACCCTCTCCCTAACTATTTAGTCATAGTGCAATTGCGAGGTTTTCCTCCTGTTACACCTTTCATACCTCCTTACTGTCAGCTTTCCATTTCAGCTCTTGGCCCTTGGCCTAAATCCTTTATATCTTATCTTATCTACTGACTCTCTTTTCGTCCTGTTCTTATACAAGTCAAACTGCTATTAAAAAACAACTGCAATAGGTCTAGACACCAAGCATCATGAACTTTTCATGTTGCATTTCTATCCATTCAACGTCTACGGGTTCCATTGATTTTACTGTCAAAATGTTTTTAAAAAAATTCATATTATTTATTTACTTTATTTTCCAATCTGCGATAGTCATCAGACCATGACGAATTCCGAAGAAAAGATGTCATCTCTCAAGATGTTATTCTTTTTTGGAACGATTTTTTTTTTTTTTGCGGTATGTGACAGTAATCCGTTGCGTGTTCGCTTGTTACAGTGGGTACATTTATTAAATTCTCTCTCTCTCTCTCTCTCTCTCTCTCTCTCTCTCTCTCTCTCACCAAAGCAGCTATAACACTTAAGAATGTGACAGTGATCGAAAGTGTCCTCTTCCAGATAAAATTATACATCATAGATTTTGTTCCTCGTGTTGTAATTGACCAGCACCTTGGATACAGTCTGAAAAATACCGCTTTCTTTAATTACAGAAGCAATTCTGGACAACACTTTTAAATGTAGCGAATTTTACGGGAGGGTGGAATGTTCGGATATTGTTTGGACATATTTTCTTATTTCTTTACTATTTTTCGCTCACGGAGGATGTTGACGCTGGAGTTGGAGTGTCTTATTATTCAGCATTATTACATTCTTCGAGTTCTCTCTCTCTCTCTCTCTCTCTCTCTCTCTCTCTCTCTCTCTCAGGTCATTTGTTCCAGCGAAATCAGCCAGCATTTCTCTTGCAGCCAATTTGACTTGCACACAAATGTGCTTTTCTTTCACTTGGCTCGTGTTTGGGTCTGTTTCTTCACCTTTTGTTGATCGTTGACCAAAGTCTCTAATTTTCCCAGAAGGGCCGTGTTGGTCCTTTCGACATCGCTTTCCCCCACACTTTTCCCACCTTCACGCTTCCCACACTTCAGTGTGAGTGTGCGTCTTGGTTTTTATTTGAACTGTTTTACCATTCCCTTTTATAGTCTCTCTCTCTCTCTCTCTCTCTCTCTCTCTCTCTCTCTCTCTCTCTTTGTAGATGTATATATATGTGTATCTTTTATTCTGTGAAAGCTGTTAAGATTCATAGTTAATTTATTTTTATATATTAAATTTAATTTTTATTATTAAAAATAATATATATCTATATATATATAATATATATAAATACTAATATATATATATATAGATATATATATATATATAATATATATATATATATAGTATTATAGTATAAAATATATATATATATATATATATATATAGTATGTATGTATGTATGTATGTATGTATGTATGTATATACCTGTATATGTACACACATACAAACACAAATGTAAGTGAATGTATGTATGTGTACACAAACACACACATAAATATATGTGTGTGCGTTTGTTTGTTTGTGTACGCATACATACATACATACATACATACTTACATTCACAAATATAAGTGAATGTATGTATGTGTACACAAACACACATATAAATATATGTGTGTGCGTTTGTTTGTTTGTGTACACATACATACATACATACACACATACATTCACGCACAAACAAAAGCCCTGGAAAGCCGGAGTAACGTTGTTATGTCCCTCCACGTAGGGTTAGGCATTGTTACACCGTCACCCATTCTGCTGTTCAGAGGTAATGTCGGTCCCATAATGTATCTGGAAAAGCATTATACTTGATTTTCTCCTCGGCTCGGAATATTGGTTTTTTCATTTAACCGCGAGCCTTTTTTTTTTTTTTCCTTTCACATTTCTCTCAACATTTATCAAGGATTTTATTTATTTTTTCCCTTTTTCCATTTCGTAATACATGTTTTCCTTATTTTTCACTTCTCTTTGTTCAGACTTTTGCTATGTCTTTTTGTTTTGCCTTTACTATCTCTTTTTCTCCTTGTAATTTTTTTTCGGCCGTATTTATATACATAGTACAGTTAGTTATTATTTTACCCACTTGCCTAGTTCTCCTTTAAAGCTAGAAAAAAAATTAGTTTTCTGGCTCTAGCTGTAGCAAAACCAATAATTTATTGATTAGCCGATGGTTCTCTGTACACTGGCAGCGCTGCTCTTAATGATTCTGTGGGCAACCGTAGTCCTCGGTGTTCCCTTCAACGCTAGACTTTCTTTTTTTTTCTTTTTTTTTTCTTTTTCGTAGTACTCTGAAGTACACTACATTCGATGGTGTCGGGAAACGGTCAGTGTTTTGAAAGATTTCTCTATTATGATATTCATATATGGAATTGAAATAATCTTTTTTTTTTGTGTTAATATTGTTCTCCCGTCATGATGTCAGTCGGCGTCTTTGTCGTTGAGATCAAATTGATCTCAATGGATGTTTCCTGTTTCCTACCAGTGGCAATGATTATATAAACTGTCGTTTAAATACTTCCTGTTGTCTTATCTTATAAGATTTATTTTATCAGGAAGCTCTGATTTTCTGACATTAAAATTTTTTCTAGGGGATCTGACGGTAAATATCCACTGCCGACATCACTGACATTGATATTGTGCTTCTGATTGGCAGATGCATTTGATTTGCATCCCTTGAGCTTCTGCCAGTCACGGTTAAAGATCTAAGCTTAAAGCAAAAAAAAATAATAATAATAATAAAAATAAAATAAAATAAAAAAAAAGTAAAAAATGCGTCTAAGTTTCTTCGGCGCAATCAAGCTTTCTGTACAACGTATAATGCTGTATGAAACTCAGCAACGACCCATGATACTTTCAGCCACGACCCTCTGGTGGCCTTTGCTGTTGGCACCTATATCGGTGCCAGACCCACGACCATGGTTCAGTTCAACCTTAAATAAAATAAAAACTGCTGAGGGTAGAGGGCTGCAATTTGGAATGTTTGATGATTGGAGGGTGGATGATCAACATACCAATTTACAGCCCTCTCGCCTCAGTAGTTTTTAAGACCTGAGGACGGACAGAAAAGTACTTGAATAACGTTTAGAATCAGTGTTCTCTACCCGTATGCAAGCGTTGAGGTGGCACCGTATTACCCTTGTCTGTAAAATTTCAAAAAGTGTTAGCCTTCATTGCAGTGGTATGAAACTGGAGTTTGCAAATTTAAAGAAAACCAATTATTGCTTATTCATCAATTCCTATTTATTTTATTCTTAATTTTTAGTTTCCTTATTTCCATTTAGACATATCTCATCCTTCCTTTGTATACTGTTGTTTCCATGTGCATTCTGCTCTTTGGGAACCTGGTTAGCTTTTCTCTTTTTTTTCCATAAGAGTGCTTACACATTACGGATAACGTAAATTCTTTGCTAGGGTACGCAACAAATGGATTCTTAAGTACAATGACAAAATATTATAGAGGATTTCATATTTTAGCTTTTCTGGACCACTGATTTTTTTTCTGATAAGGAGCTTAAAGTATAGACATAGACAGTGGAATTTTTGTCACCAAACATCTTCGAAGTTTTTCAAGGTATTCGAGGTCAAGTTATTCAAGGTCAACTCACAGAAAAGAAATTAAATATCTGTTTGTAGTTGGTAAAATGTTCATATATACTATATATGTAGTTTAATTACTATATATTATATAGTAATTAAACTACAGGGGACATGAAGATATAACATAAAGCCGCCAACGTATCATCCATCATCTTTGGCTCACCTTTTCTTTATTTATTTATTTATTACGCATTCATCATTTCACAGCCAAGTGAAACTTATGGAATGCCAAAAATTTTCAGGTAACCTATCTAGTGTTTTTCATGGACTGGAGAGGAAATGTCACTTTTAAAACGTAAGTTTCCGTGAAGGGGGCAGTGACGCTTTGGAATTTTCGTTCGCCACCATGTTCCTATCAATTTTGAAGTCATATCTTCAAAATTGACACCTTTTTTTAGCATCAAAATCCAGAACAGGATAAGAGTAAGAACAAAAAGTGGAGAAAAATTTAGTTTTACGGAAATATTAATGGTAACTTAACTTTTACCTAGAATGTATGGATGCCCAGTCTTAGAAAAGAGCCACTTAAAATGGGAGTTTTCAGCAAATTTGGTATTTTGATCTTAAAAATTTTTCATGAGTAAATTCATGGATTAAAATCCGTCATTTTTCCATCCTTGTGGTTTTTTTCTATAAATTATCTCGTTGGGAGAGTGATGCAGTGACGTAGGTGTTGCTGTTAAACTTTTATTCCTGTCTCCTGGATTTTACCTTTTTCAACTCTGACTTTCAGAAGGTTTATTGTAAACTCATTTCTTATATCATTCCCATTTTCATTCATTCTCTTCATATGGGTCCCGGTGCTTGGCTTTATACCTAAATCACATATTCCTTCCTATCACAGCCCGATGGTGTTTCGAAACTTTAGTTATTGAAGATCAAAATACACAGAAGAAATCAGAATTACTACTTATTACAGTTAACTCAATCATAATATTTACAGTTCTTTTTATCATCTTGACATATTTTGACTTTACGTTTGAAAATCAATTCGGGGGTTTTTACTGGACCGGTGTTTACACAGTATGGCGAAAATGGAACACAGATAGAGAGACCTTTTTGTTCCCCCGCCAGGATTCTATTGTGTATCCAGTTTCGAGGCCATAACTTTGCATTTGTCGAATTTATTCAAGGACAAAATTCTGAGACGAATAAATGTGAATATAGATATGATAATGGCAAGAATACCACGAGCAATAACAATAAAAATGCACGCTGAGTTAAGAATTTTTATAGCGATAACCTCAGCAAAGTTTAGTTGTATACTTAGTATTAGTCTCTCTCTCTCTCTCTCTCTCTCTCTCTCTCTCTCTCTCTCTCTCTCTATGGGTTCATTTGGTAATTAGTAAAAATTAGGCCGCTTCGAAGCCCTTCCCCTGGCTGTTTAGGCGACTCCATTTAATATCCAGGTTTGTATGTTTTTTTTCTTTCCTTTTCTTGTACGTCCTTCGAAAGAGAGAGAGAGAGTGAGAGCGAGAGCGCGCGACGTTTTTTGGTATGTTTGACTTCATTAAAAGCAACTCCAGACTACATCGCCGTGGGCACTATCGAGTCAAGAGATTAGAGGATGGCGCTGTCACTGTTGATGGATGGCGCCATCAACTTTGGTGAATAGCGCAAGGTGGAGATGAAGTTGGTATCACTTAGGAAGATGAGTTGTGCGCCAAACATTTGATGATTTAAACATCTTTGCCGTGTCCTTCATGCCCCTTCCATCTCGTAACGCATTTCTTGATTCGCATCGTGTTAATTTTGTGTATTGACTCGTTGGTTTTGATGTTGGGGATTCGTTCACGTGAGGCTTTTTCTGTATAATGTATTTGATAAACTCAATGTATTTCCCGTATTCCAGCAAGGAGGTAGCCGATGTATTTCCCGTATTCCAGTAAGGAGGTAGCAGACTCTACGTTTTCCGAGATGCATTAAAGATCTAACAAATCCACTTCATTTGAGTGATTAAGTACTCTACTTTTAAGGAGTTTTACAAAGTCAGATTGAAAGTTAATGCCATTTTATTTAAACCGAATATTTCATTCGGGGAAAACTGAAGTATTCTCGTATGATAGGCGGAATGACACCTTCATAATAGCCATGACATCTACTGAACGATAAGGATTCCGTATAGCACTCAACTGAGTTCGAAAGGAAAATCCAACAAGATTGAAGATTCTACTGAATTTTCCTTTGGAACTCATTTGAGTAGCATGCGGAATCCTTATCGTTCAGTGGATGTCACGGCTTGTATCAAGGGCCCATTCCTCCTAAAATACGTGAATACTTCGATTTTCGTTGACTGAAGTATTTGGTTTAAATAAAATGACATTAACTTCCAGTCTGACTTTCTAAAACTCCTAAAAAGTAGAGTATTTATCACTCAAATGAAGTGGATCTTTTAAATTTTTAATGCATCTCGGAAAATACATGAATATTTCGGTTTTCCTTGACAGAAATACTTGATTTAAATACATTGACAGTAACCTTCAATATGACTTTGCAAAACTCCTTAAAAGTTGAGCATTTAATAACACATCTAACCTGAATTTGTGCAGTTTTGAATGGTTTCGCATCTCAAGGCTCAGTGATTTTCTTTAACGAGGTACTAAATGAAAGACAATTACAACGGTCATAAAGGAATGCAACAGACTCGATGGAGATTTACAAATGAAAAGAAAAAAGAAAGAAGCAACCAAGACGAGGAAAAATTTCGCTGAAAAATGTTATGCGAAAATGTCACCCCGTGAGTGAGTCTTCCCCATCGTATAATGAGAGTTATTGTTTACAGTGCCCCTGTTGCACGGAATCGCTTTTAACAGACATATCTTTTATGTGCCTCTGTCAGGAGAGAGAGAGAGAGAGAGAGAGAGAGAGAGAGAGAGAGAGAGAGAGAGAGAGAGAGAGAGAGAATTAATCTCAAATGCCGTGATTATTAATCCATGGTCACAAATGCTCCATTTTCCCAAATTGGTTTGCATACCTCTATGCACTCAGGTGGAATGCGTATTTTTCATCACAGTGATTAATATGCTGTGTAAATCCTGATCCCTTTCGCATTGTGTGCTTGCGAGGCATGTGACCGTGACGAGTACCCGCTCTCTTAGAGTATCGCCACGAAGGTATACTGCTATGTAGCTACCAAATAAATGCCTATTATTGTGAAGAACTTACATAATTTCATGAAATTATCTTTTTGCTCGAATATCAGACTTTTATGTGAAGTTTAGGTGATTTGTCCTGATGTAATACAAGTTTACTTTGGATCTTTCCTAGATAGTGACCTCAAGGGTCTTAACCCGGTATATATATCCACCATGGCGGCGTGTTTAGTACAAACCCGTTGGGGATGACCGTAGAAAACAAACGACTGTAAATATTCATAAAAATAATGACCTACAAGAGATATTAGTCCTAGATAAGTACACCCGAAAACCCCTGGGGGGTCACTAGGAAAGATTCATTACTTTAAAGTACAAATTAATTATTAGTGTATTGGGGACTGTTACAAGGAAATGGTAATTGCAGTTATGATTTGGTGAAGGGAATTCCTGGAGAGGAACGATATCTGCCACATTTTAAATCAGCAGGAAAACTACTTGAAAGTGATGTAACGTTAAGTCCCTCGAAATGTATCTGCTCTGCCCATAGGTGTGTTGTTTAGTATTTTCAAAAACCGAAGTACCACCTGAGGGCGTGACCGCCGGGTAGCAAACTCATTTGGCATTCGGCTTCCCAGAAGAACAGATATTCCAGAACATAGAAATTCCGTGTGAAACTACCACTCTTCCTTTCCGTTTACCCTTGTATTGTAGTTTGGGGTTACAGAAAACGATTGTGACGGTTTTGTCTGTCCGTTCGCACTTTTTCTGTCCGCTCTCAGATCTTAAAAACTATTGAGGCTAGAGGGCTGCATAATGTTATGTTGATCATTCACCCTCTAATCATCAAACACATCAAATTGCAACACTCTTGCGTCAACAGTCTTTATTTTATTTAAGGTTAAAGTTAGCCGTAATCGGACTTCTGGCACCGCTATAGGTACCAACAACTCGGGCACCACTGGACCGTGGCTGAGTTTCATGGGCCGAGGGTAAGAGTTTCATGGTCTGTGCTGAAAGTTTCATACATCATTTATTCGCTGTGCAGAAAACTTGATTGCGTCGAAAAAATTTGGCAGCATTTCTTACTTGTGTATCACAAAATTTCAGTTGTAAGAAATTGTCATGTAAGTTATGCCGGTGCAGTATCTTTGGTAGCTGATGTAATCCTCCAGTGTTGAGCACCGTCACTTTTCTGTAATAGACCCTCTCAAAGGTTAAGAGATTAAAATACCTTTCATTCATTTGAGCAATCTGTAATTGCCTGCCTTGTTGTAGTAACGATGTGCAATTTCTCGTTGTGAAAGCTAATTTGATATAGGTCTTCCAGTGATTACAACTTTAGATCAGGCAGCCTCCTGTTATAGTGGTTGCAGTTTATTTTTTTATATATATAGCTATCTCTGTTCCTATGTGAACACCAGGTGTTCAGGGAGCTCGGCAACGTTAATTTGAAGAGTCAGAAATTCCATTGTTGTTGGTGTCAATTTAATTATCAGATAGAGCAGTTTACTTGAAGTGCAATTTTCGGTATTTTGGACGGTATGTTCAACTTTTTTTTTTTATTAGAATTACTATATATCTGGCAGGCCCTCTATTTTCAGTAGTTTATCAAGGTGTTGGGTTGTTGAATATTTTATCCATTCTTTCTTATTTTACATAACTCATTTACCAATGGGTAGCATGATTTCAGAATTTCAGAATTGTTTATTTACACTTTCCGATAAATTTTGATGCATCTAGTAGTGTGCATGCAAAAAGCAACCAAATACATTAATTTTTGGGTATGTAAATCTTAAACAAATTTTAGTATATTGTAGTTCTACCTTTAAATATTCATACAAATTCAGACGTGTTGAAGATGAAAAATTCATGTAATTTTTTTTCACTTTTGCATTATCCTTTTCATTTTGTTTGGTACATACCAATTTCAAATTTTAAAGAAACAAGCTTCCACATTAAGGATTTCTCCTCCAATTATGATAAGCTGTTAATTTGAGCTCATTTAATGCGACCATTTTTAAATAATTATTTCATGCAAAAACTGCTTTCTAAAAATTGGAGTAATCGCATTAAAATCATTGATATATCTTGCGGGACTTGCAATGCAACTTAATGTCTATTGGCTGTTGTGCTACGTAATGTCGATAGTAGACTAATTACTTTAGTTTCTACTAGTGAGAGTTCCTTGTTGGACGAGTCTCGCCTGCCCGGTTCGGTAGTCCCGAGTTCGATTCCCCTCTCTGCCAACGTGGAATCAGAGGAATTTGTTTCTGGTGATTAGAAATTAATTTCTCTATATTTTGTGGTTCGAATTCCACAATAAGCTGTAGGTCCCGTTGCTAGGTGACCAATTGGTTCCTCGCCACGTAAAAATATCTAATCCTTCGGGCCAGCCCTTGGAGAGCTGATAATCAGCTTAGTGGTCTGGTTAAACCAAGATATACTCTTTTTCTAGTAGTGAGGGTTTTATAAAGAGTTCTACATCGCTTGCTTTTGTGTGAAAACTGTCAGTAGCGCCTCGGTGGCGTGATCAGTTTGGCATTGGCCTGCCACCTCGGTGGCCGCGAGTTCGAATTTCGGGCATTCCATTGAGGAGTCAGAGATGTGTGTTTCTTGTGATAGAAGTTCACTCTCGACGTGTTTTCGGAAGTCACGTAAAACCGTTGGTCCCGTTGCTGAATAACCACTGGTTCCATGCAACGTAAAAACACCATACAAACAAACAAACTGTAAGTCTTGCTTGTTGCTGTTGTACCGAACTATTTATCTTCTGGTTTGGCAACCAGCACCCAGTAGGTCAGGACCACCTGATGACAGGTGTATGATTGATTGATGGTCCTTCCCCTTTATGCCAATTTAGTCTCTACACACTGTAGCACTTGAAGTGTAATGAATGCAGAATTAGACCATATCAGTCAACCTCTAACTGACAACAACTATCAAGGTCAATAATTGATACAGAACCTTGTATCGTGTAGAGAATGGATCAGTTAACATTGCGAACGCAGAAATGCAATCACCATCAACAACACGTTCATTGCTATCGTGGAAGGGCACTCATCACCATTTACAAACACAAGGAAATGGTTCAAAATAACGTAAGATACCTTGTAACCTTTCAGGAGGGTTAACCGAAATTTTAGCTGTAGGTCTACTTTGATATCTCACCTTATTCTGAAAGACAATATGGATACCTACAAATTCAACAAGTAGGAACGCAAAATGTGGTATATGCTGAAACATCAAGTGAACGAACATATAACATAAGTTCTATCATATCAGAGAGATTAATCTTAGAGACCAACCAGTAGAGACAGAAGAGCATATCTTAGTGATGAGATCTGTGGATTTTGTTGTTGTAGCTATTAATGGTTTATAATTAAAATGTATTATTAATTCCGCTGCTCATATTTTTTATGGTAGTACAGCCATTTAATATTTCCATTCAGATTACCGCCAAGAAACTACGTGGCCACAATGCAAAGAAGAATGGCTTATTGCCATGAGTAATTCTGCCAGATGGAACCTTGATTTTTCCTTTCCTCCTTTATTGAAAAAGTAATTGATGAAAACCACTATATGCTTTCATTTGGTTTGATGGGATTACGAGATTTGTTATAATGAAGTGCGGTTAACATTTGGAAAACCGTATAATACTGTCTTCAACTACGCACTACGAAATATTGACAATTATCTAGGAAAATCTTTGATAAAGCTGAAATCTCACCCCAAGACTTTAAAAGACCGTTATTACAATATATCCAGCAAAATGTGCATGAGAATGCCACTACAACGTTAACCTTTAGTAAACTGTACGTTACAGTATCGCAGTTACAATAAATATTGCAGATAGGAACCGGTAGTGTAATTTCTTGCAACAATAGTACAAGGTGTGACACAGTGAACCCAATGCCTTAGGCCTTTTGATGAGTGTCACACGACATAGATCATGAACAGTGTCATCATTTTTATATTCCCGGTATCCCAGACAAGTGAAAAAGTGTGAATGACATTGGCCTCTAGGAGGCTAAGTTCATCTGCCATTTAGGGAACATTTCCTCCCATCATAGAGACCACAATCTTTAACTAGGCACTCCACTGTCTTGGGACACATTCATTTTAATCCCAAGGTGTTGGCACTCCTTTGGTCAGGAACATCTAGTAATTTACACCTAGTAATTTGTACAGTGCGCTACCTCCTTGGCATCAGCCCTTAATGACTTGGACTGACAAGACGTATGTGATTGCTGATTGCCGTCCAACAGGTGGTTCGTACTCCATCCTTAGACGTTTCTCTACCTTAATAAGTGGTATATCAGTATCTCAAGCCATTGCTACTTCAAAGGCAATAGTGTCTAGGAGGTGGTAGCGGTCTGCAGTAAAGAAGAGAAGACCTAGAAAGTGCAGGTTGGAACAAGTGAAAGAGGTATTGGAACCTGGCACAGGCCTTGATAGTCGAGAAGTCAGAAATTGCTTGCAAAATAAAGGTGAGTGGCCCTTTGTGTATGTAGGGTGTTCGTTTCGCTGTTGACGAGTATTCTCAGGTTTATGAACTTGTAAACATTGCAGACGTTTTTACAATTTTATGCATGGGATTTCATCCTAGTTCTATTAGGTTTTCCATAAAGCCAAAACACCATATTGATATATATATATATATATATATATATATATATAGATATATGTATGTATATGTATATGTGTGTGTATATAATAGATATATATATATATACATATATTTATAGAGACATATATATGTAGTCGTTTTGTCATAAAGACGAGTATGAAAGGATGAAAGGAACATTAACGAAGAAATATTGTTAATGTCTTTTGATCCCATGTCCATACAAAACATAATGGAAGCGTGCGCAGTCATGCGACGAAAAAAAAAAAACTTGTAACTATGTTGAAAATTTAAGACTGGACTGAGGGATTTTATCTTTATATTCGACGTTTTTTATAGAATGGCCATGGAGTCATCAAGTGCCATAAAAGGGAAAGAGCTTTGTTTATTTATTCTTTTATAGCATTCAACTTCTGATCCTTCACTTTTTGCGTAACTGAGGATTTATACATTTTACTTTGATTACCCTGGTCGTTTTGTTAGGTTCTGCTGTTGCCGTGTGGCATTCAAAGTTTTTGTGGCGTTTGGTTGTGCCAGCTGTTCCTGTAAAACGGGTTATTTTGCGAAAATGTGTAAAACATGACTTTAATATATTTAGTATATATATATCTATATATATATATATATATATATTATATATTATATATATATATATATATATATATATATATATATATATATATATATATATATAATATATATATGGGGGGGAGGCCCTGTCAGTGAGTGATCACGCCATTGATCACGCCACGAAATTATTGTGCCGCCAAGGTGGTTATACCGATATGGAAAAAGATGACACTCTTCCGAGTGTGACTTTAATTTGCCTTGGCAATGAAGGCAGTGGAGGGAAGGTGGAGGGGCGGGGGGTAGCATACAGGCAGGTAGCGTGCGGCATTTGCAATGGACTTGTTTTGTCAGACAGAGAACGACATTACACCCCGTGGAATCGATCTCCCTTGTCCAACCGTTTGGCACTACTGTGACTCCCACCTCCTGCCATTAGACTGCCCACTCCTACCCCCATTTCCACAGCATGTTGTCCTTATAAACACAACTCTCTCTCTCTCTCTCTCTCTCTCTCTCTCTCTCTCTCTCGGAGTTGCTTTACTGTAATACTGTTGCTTTAAGGAAGGCAAATGTAAACAGCAACAGTGTTTAAAAGAATGCTAGACAAAATCATTAGGACACTGTGAATTACAGTAAAACCTGCTCCTACAGATAAATGAGCACACGTTGTCTCCTCGGATGGACTAACAAGTCTTTGAGACATCCTAATCCTTGTAACAAATGGTGCAAAGTCTTTTTCTCATTTCATGTTATGAGAACGGATGACGTCATGTTCAAGATCAATCGGTTTACTTAACGTTTTCTAATAGAAGCCACATGACTTCCCCAATTTTTCATGTAGTTGAAGCCTATTCTTTTTTTTAAGTTGTTAATAAGTTGAGGTATAAACTTAGGTCTCCACCCAAAGATAAGTTTCTATGTCTCTTCATCCCATATCAAGCCGAAATCTTTCTGGGATGTCATGGAGACAACTCCATTCCCAAAGCAGTTCTGGAAGAAAGAATTGCTCCCTGTAAAAGCTCGAATGTACTTCTGTTTCAAATTTCCTTTTACCTGACGTTGTTGTCATATATTTTTTTTCTTTTTCAGGTAAGACTACGGAAAAATTGCTACTTAGTTGCATCGTAAGTATTGACAGAACTTTGATCATTTATGTTTTTCACTTATATTTTATAACACTTATCAATAAATAGTCTCTCTCTCTCTCTCTCTCTCTCTCTCTCTCTCTCTCTCTCTCTCTCTCTCTCCACAAACAGTCTGCTGATATGTAAGGATATTTTTTCGTTCCAGCACAGTATGATGACACATAGTTGTGGTCTCATGAATGTGTCATAGATCATCTTCACTGGCACTGCGTATCATTAGAAGCGTTATTCTGATAATATTTGTAGCCAAAAATCCCATGACCGACGTTTTTTTTTTTTTTTCTTTATTACCAGTGGATGTTTTTTCTTTTTTTCTTTTCTCCCCGCTCTGTCCTTCAGTCACCTTCTATTTTTTACCCTGGTAGGTTGTCTCTCCAACCTAGTGTTGTTGTATAGTAATTTTTTACCTTTTAAATGTTTTAGTGTCCAATTTTCAATATTATTCCGTGTTTTATCAGTGACGAGTCTTATATGTTTGTATTTTTATCAATTCCAGCCTAGAAAATGCATCGAAGCGATGTAAAAAGTCGGCAATAAATTATGTAGTACGCTGAGACATGCCTTTACCTCTCCGCCTTGTGATATCTGTAGGGCTTGAGCCCCCTTACTAGTCTTCTATATATATAGTTATATATATTATCTATATATATATAATATATATATATGATATATATATATATATATATATATATGATACGTAAAGTTAGTGTTTTGTATGAAGCTGGTTATTATAGCTGTAAAATATCCTAGACAGACCTTCAAGTCACCGTGATGACCATCGGAAGAAAAGGAAGAAAAAAAAAAGCACACTGGAATGCCCGTCAGTGAAAGCTGAGGAAAGGAAATTAAATCAGATTATTGTGGAAGTATAAAAGAAGCAAACAAAGTCTGCGAGAAAGTTGCCAGTTAGACGAGACACTCTTGATTTCAGCCATTTTATCTGGCGCAAGTAAGGTCGTTTCGATAATTTCCTCATTCCAAAGTTTGCCTCTTGTTGCGTGCAGCCATATTTCTTGTCTCTTCTCCTCGTCCTTCCTCCTCCCTTCCGCACAACTTGGGGTTCCTTGTTCGCGTCCTGACACTAATTGATAGTGTTGTATCAAGTTTTCGTTTAGAGGTTTGATGGCTGGAATGAAACATACCGATAAGAAGAAATACTTAGCGCCCCTTTGTTTCTTACTACTATATGTATGATATATATATATACATATATATATATATATATATATATATATAATATATATATAATATATATATATATCTATATATATATATATAATATAATATATATATATATATATATATATATATATATATATATATATTATATATAATATATATATATATATATATATATAGGCTATATGTATTGTCTGTGTGTGTGGGTGTGTGAGTGTGTGCATGTGTGCATGTATGTATGTATGTATGTGTATGTATAGAAACTGTGTTTATGTGTCATGCGTGATACCGTGATGTTGTGAGATTCTATAGTCCATATATATAATATATATATATATATATATATATATATATATATATATATATATATATATATAATAATTGTGTTGGGTGTGGATGTATATATGTATGTATGTGTGTATATATGTATACAAAACTGCGTGTGAGAATACGCTTTGTTGCCTGTGCGCGCGTTTGTATGCGTATTCTTCTGTTCCTCTTCCTTTATTCGTGGCTGTTCATTGGTGGTATTCGTCCTTCCATCTTCCGTCTCTACATTGAGCGAAGGCAAATGAAACTTATTGGAAATCATTTAAGGATTTTCAGTGTGAATTGGACCCCACTCTGTTGCCGTAATTTGGAGGACTTTTCTTTCTGGGAAGAGTCATTGTGCCGTTGATGCCATTGGCGAGGTGGCCGGGGTGGGAGGGGTTGGCGGTGTGTGGTCCTGGACCCCTCCCCCCCTTCCCCTTTTATTGAATTGCTATTTTTTCGCCCTCTCCTATTCTCCACTTTCAGCATTTTTTTTTTTCCGTGCTGCTCCCTCTCTCTTTTTTTTTTTATCCCAATTTTTCTAGTTCCGTAATCGGTTCTTTAATCGATGGATGGCCGAGTACCTTGTCCTTCTATATTGGATTTTATATCTTCGTTTATCATTTTGGGTTATTCTCGTGTTTTTGTCATTTTTATGATGAGCTGGTATATCTCAGTTTGTTTCTTTCTCTCATTCTTATGGATTTGAATAATCTTTAGTCACATTTCATTCTGTTGTATATTTAGAAATATTTTCCTTGACTTCCTTTAGTAGAATTCTCCGATTTGCTTTGGAGACTTCTTTACTGTTTCTCGTCCAATTGGTACTTTTACTTTCCATTCTTCAGTCGGTATGTATTACCACATCGCTTCCGCAGTTTTCATCTTTGTTGGAAGGACATTTTAAATAAAATGGTGATGCAAATGCATTGACCTGTAATATCCTATTAACTGCGAGTAGGAAAAATCCCACTCGAACATTCATCGTGAAGTAAGGTCTTTTTTTTTTTTTTTTTTTTTTTTTTTTTTTTTTTTTTTTTTGTCCCGTGACCTATGTTGAAATTGATTACGGCCAAAGGCGACTTTTTGACATTTTCTCTCCACATTTTCGAATCTGTAGTAAATGTTGGCCCGGTAATTGGTTTAGTAATTCCCCTTTCCTGTGCCTGCCTCGTCGTAATTCCCTCGTATTAAAGCTCCTTGTATTTAGCTTCCTTTTCTGGGCGAAAAATGACTGCCTAGTCCAGAGTTCTGTCGGACGAGCTTCCAGGGATGATGGAGGCGATAGATAATGTGTCAATAAATGAAACAAATTCGAAGAGAAAAGCTTCATACTATGACTGGGATTTTATGCTTGAATTAGAAGCAGAGGCCTTGCTTATTCAAAGTTACGTAATAGTTACGTAATGGAAAGGCCTTTGAAGGGGTTTCTTGGATTTTATTTGAAGAGTTTCCAAGTAAGAACTGAAACATGCTTTCTGGAGCACCTTGCGGAAAACGGCCGGTTTTCGCCCGTGTTAAATTGAAATTGTTATCATAAAAATTTTTTAATTAAGATTTCCTCATTTTCAAAAGCTTCACTGTATGCCGAAGAGGATAAAACTGTGCTGTCAGAGAGAACGAGGCAGTGTGGGGTTGTTTGTGTAAATAGAAGCCGTATATCATTTTCTCATCCCAGAAGCCTCAGCTGAGCATCAATGGTTTGACTTCGGTGTTTGAAGTACCAAGATGAATACTTCCCTAATATTGGGAGCACCAAAGAACCCTCATCGTCAAGAGTAGGTTTGTTGGTTTTAGTGACTCCACGTCAGCAGCAATCGGGTTGGTTTTTGCTTAATTCGGTAGCCGAGTGCACAGAAGCGCTCTGGGTGTTGACTGTCACTCATCTCTAGCAGTGGTGCACACATCTGTCAATCGCATCTTGCTTTTCCAACCCCTTGACCTCCGTCGTTGCTCGCTTTTCTCCCACCCCTTCCCCCTCCATCCTCTCCAACCTTTCCCTCCTGCCCCCATCATCTCTCATAGTGAAATCGCTTTGGCAGTCCGGCAGAACCAACATGAGAAAATAACGACTTTGTCATTTTGTGAGTGTTGACCTCTCTGCGTTGTGCGAGTTTAATGGCTTTATGCATTTTTTCGACTTCATCTTTGTGTTTCCTTTTGATTTTTGTATGGCGCGTCCTTTGTTGTTCGATAGTTCTGTCGTTGTCTGGTTTGAATGAAAGTGCGTCCGAACGACAATGATTTTAGGTGGTTGTGCAATTGCATGTGATGGTAAAAGCTTTCGGATTCGTTAATATGGAGTTAATTCAGTTGAACAGGGTCATCTCTCCTTGATGTGTGTTTTGCAATAGGCGACCCCATCAATGCGTGAGGTACGACATTATCTGTTTGTAGGGCCGATGTGTTGGACTGTCGAAGTTCACGAAAATTCTCTCTCTCTCTCTCTCTCTCTCTCTCTCTCTCTCTCTCTCTCTCTCTCTCTCTCTGCATCCCAGACCATCCAAGATTGGAAGATGCAAAATATACCGGAAGATGCATTAGCAGCAATTCTCTGGTAGACATTAGAGGTGCCTCACACTGAGAGACCTGGGGAAACCCGAAAGAGCTCTAAGGTCTGTAAGGTAAGGTAAGGTCTCTCTCTCTCTCTCTCTCTCTCTCTCTCTCTAGTTGATTATCATCCTTTGTATATCCCCCTCCTCACACTCTCGTAGGGTTTTCGGAGTCGATTTTTATGCTCGTGTATTCAGGTACGGCGTTGAAGTAGGCCAGGTCTTCCTCATTTAATGAGATGGCCTGCTATGGATCCCTTATGTGTTGAGAATACGTTTCTCTCTCTCTCTCTCTCTCTCTCTCTCTCTCTCTCTCTCTCTCTCTCTCTCTCTGGACGTTAGGCATGGATGTCATTGGAAGGACCTTCCTCGTATTGATCAGTCCCTAAAATTAGTCCTTATCTTTTTATAATTATTATTTATGATCTTATATATGTATGTATATATATATATATATATATATATATATATGTATATACTATTATATATATATATATATACATACGTATATGACAAGCAATTTTTTCTGATATATATATGTTTTCTTTGCAGTTTTCTCTTGCTTATCATAATGAAACTTGATCGAATGCTTCACGCACTGCGGTTTGCAAATACTAAATATTATTGGTTTCCATCCCGATGTAGGGTAGAAATTATTTTTTGTTCAACACGTGACTGTGTGGTTTATTTTTATTTCCCATTAATATTATTGTGGTAAGTAGATCTGTTATTACTGTATTACAATACAGTAATCGTACGTACCTATTCTCTTAGTTTACTATAATTGTACGTACTTATTCCCTTAGTTTACTATAATTGTACATACTTATTTCCTTAGTTTACTATAACTGTACATACTTATTCCCTTAGTTTACTATAATTGTACATACTTATTCCCTTAGTTTACTATGAATGTACATACTTATTCCCTTAGTTTACTATGATTGTACATACTTATTCCCTTAGTTTACTATAATTGTACATACTTATTCCCTGAGTTTACTATAATTGTGCATATTTATTCCCTTAGTTCAAATATTAGAATTAAGTTCAAATTTTTTCCCCTTTTCCCGTCATTTTTTTTTTATTTTATTTTATTTTATTTATAAATTTCATCTTATTGTATTTTTTTATTTGGTCATGTGATTTTACCACACAGTGCTTCTAAAAGACTTTTGAAATGGACTACCTCCGCTTTATTTTGCTCTATGTAGAAATCACATCCATTCCCATTTTTGACATTTATTATTCCCTTTCGTTATTCATGCCTTTATTAAAATATTTGCTTTTCCCCGGTCTTTTTTTTGCTTCTGTGCGTTTATTTCTTTTTCGGAGGTCATGTAGTCCATACTATTCATTTGATAACTTCGTTTTCTGTCGCCCTTCGTTGACTTTGCCCTTTTATAAAAAGCTAGATAATGAGCACTACGGAGGCACAGTCTCTCTCTCTCTCTCTCTCTCTCTCTCTCTCTCTCTCTCTCTCTCTCTCTCTCTCGTGAGGAAAACTCGTGGGATAATGATATGTGTATGAAGAGAAGACGGACAAAAGAAGCACACGGGGACGAGAGCAGAGAAGGCGAACACATTAGATGGAGAAACCACACTATCTTGAGCTTTTTCCTGCCTCCAGACCTCGAACAGAATTTCGTCTGGTTGTTTGTTTGCTTTAAAAGTTTTACCTAGAATTACAACAATTTTTTTTTTGCCTTAATTCTTCTCATAGCTTCCAGAACCATTCCTGTTGTCTTCTTTGTAACGGTGTTGTAAGGGTTGATGCGCGCGCGCGCACACACATGCACATAGTATATATACATTTACATATAAATAATTGATGAATCTCCTTTAAAAAGAAGAAATCGATGTGTTACCAGTGTTCTGAGTAATAATTCTCAGGTTGGGGTTGTTCTTAACCCTAGCTAACTACCTCCCCTGAGGTTTTCGGTCTTGGATTTTTAATGTTATTCCTTGGTAATCATCCATTCCAATATTGGCCTGACTCAGCATTACTTAATTTCGTGAACTGGAAAACCAGTGATTTGGTTAATGATCGTACTTCAGTTCAAAAGAGTGCTAGTTAAGGATTGTGTACTTAGAAAATGAAGTGACTTTCAAGAGGCGAATTAGCCTCCATTTCTTGATGCCAAGTCTGTTTGCTAAGAGCTACTAACTCTTTAGTCGTAAGCGGTACAGCCGCTGTGATTTGGGACAGTTATGGTATACCCTGGTTTAGGGTTGAGGGCACCTTGTTGTGAGGAAATGCCCCCTATTGAGCTGCTAAGTTGTCCTCTCCTGTGGGGGTGCTTGAAAAAGAAACTTATAGCATTGTTGATGTTTTTTGTGGCTTATAAATTATCAGATGTCTGGGACATGGTGTTCTAAGCTCTTTACTGTAATGATACTGCAGAAAATTGGAAGGAAAATTAGATACCAAATGTTATCATTATGAATGCACATATATTTATTACAGAAAAGAATAATGGTATGGTGCTTGCGTAAGGAGAGAAGGCTTGGTGTTTTGACACTTATTTAGACCATTGTGAAACTGGAATGTGTGCTGGAATGGGAAGGACAAAGAAATGCTATGTCTAGGGTAGCTGGAAGTTGGAAAGCTTGGGAATGGGTTGTGCTTCCATTGCCTGGAAGACTGGGAATGGCTGAGAATAGAAATGTGTTAGTAAGATGATTCAATAGTAAAATAGTAGATGTGGCTGGAGAATATCTTGTGAATGTGAGTGCACACTGTGAAAATGAATACTTTTGGGAATCTTAATCTGTGCCTGGATGGATTTGGAGAATATGAGAAGGTTCCTGAGCTAAGTGATTGAAATGCAAAGCTAGGTAACAAAGGAGAAGATGTTGTTAGTATGCAAGGAGTTCCTGGAGCCAATGAGAATGGAGAATTCTTGCAGGAATGTATACTTGATTGATGATAGTAAATGCGCTGAAAGGAGAAATATTCATGAGTATCATTGGGGAAAAATGGAAGACAAAATTGGTTAGATTAGTTGTTATTACATAGTAGATGGAGGAGCAAGAATTTGAAAAAGTGTGTGGGAGAAACTGTTGAAACCATATGGAGGCCAATCAAGATGTGGAAAAGTGGAAAACCACCATGAGTTGATGGAATTACAAATGAAACGCTACAGTATGTTGGTGATTCTGTATTTGAGGGGCTGACCAGGATTTCTAAGGCTGGGATAGGAAAAGGTTTCAGAGGAATGGGTTATAAAATATGTTTTTGTGTCATATTTAAAGTTACAGGTAAGAAAGGCCGTGAGAATTTTATGGTTGCAACACCACATATTATACCAGAGAGTAGGTGGGTTGGATTTTGAGAAAGTAAGACAGATTATCGAGAAACTAATAGACGAAGAACAGTTAGGGATTTAGACACAGGAGACGATATGTTAATCAAGGGCTTGTTTTGTGAGAAATCTGAAAGTGCAGGTAAAACCTAATAATTGAATGGAGAGAGAGAGAGAGAGAGAGAGAGCGTGGAAAGTGTTCAGGACTGGGATATGGTATGAGTCACTGAGACCAGTTAAAAGGTTTTATGATGGAAATAAAGCTTGTGTGACAAAATATAGGTGGGAGGCTGACTGATTGGGAGTAAGTTTTGGTCCGAGATAAGTGAGTATATGTGTGTGTTACGTCTCTTGGCTGATTAATACCTTTATGGGTGTCATAAAACGGAAATGAGATGTAGGTGCAACGTTCTAAGATATAGAGTGGGGAGTGATTGATGTTGGCAGATGATACATACTGATGGGGGATAGCGAAGGACACTGCAGGAAAACTTTCAAAGTATGAATGTGGCATTTTTTACCTTCTTTTGTTTTGTGAAGGTCACCTTCTCGTAGGGAAAGGGGTGTAGTTTATACATATACATATACATATACGTATATGATGGGGCTTGTAGAGTGCCAGGTACAATCTTTGCCTGCCAGACAAGGAGATGTAGGTTCTACTTGAGGGCCAAGGTGGGAGGTTGGACGAACCAACTCATTGTAACATCTGTTCACCTAAGCTGTGAATTAAGTAAATATTTGGTAGTTGGATGATTAAGTTCGAAAAGAAAGTCACTTCATCCCAAAAGGACTTTGTGAGAACTGAAGTTGAACACTTTCTGCCACCATCCCTTCGAAACGGAAAAAAACGTTGGTGAGCTTGAGGGAATAAGAAGTCAAAAGTCAGTAAATATTCCGCTGCCGGTGAAAGGAAAGATAACCAGCCGTATTGTACTGCCATTAGGGTGTATTATGCGTCCAAGGTCCCAGTGACCGCCTTTCGTGACTCAGTGTTTGATGGAGAAGAACTCGCGTCCTCGCAAGATAACATTATGAGGGACGAGTGCATTCTGAACTCCGTCCTTAAGTACGGCGGTACTTTCCTGACCCACTGTGGTTACATAGATATTGTGCATCGCATTGTATATGGTTGGCGTAACCTTGGCAGGAGTAGAGAAGTGAAGGAAGTGTTTGTATTTTTAGGTTGTTGGTTTTAGGATTCTGAAAATTATTTTTTTATTGATTTTAGTTTTCAGTATGTATATTGATTTCTTGCGATATTTTTTTTCTGATTTTCATATTGATGACTGGACAGGAACCTGAGTATTAGGTTTTTCGCATAGATTGAACCATTCCCATATATCATCTACATTTTATACTTTTTATGGAGTCCTTTTTGTATTCATATACACCATAACAAACTTACTGATGCTTTGCACGTTGTAAGTTCAGAAATTGATTGTTTAAGTTCACTTGTTTTATAATTCGTTAGATGCTTTTCTGGTATATGTAAATTTTCTGTAAGCTTGTATAATTTTTTTAATCTTATCTGTCAAAATTTTGTACCCTTAAGGCAACTGTGCTCTGATAATTTCCTCTGAGTTTTATAGCGTGCTGTATAGCGCGTGGTTAATATGCATCTACCTTGCTTGCATAGTTAGTTTGTACTTTTCATTAGTCTTGTAGGTAATGTTTACCAAAAAAAATGTTAAAACTTGAATATCGGCTTGTCTGTACTTTCCATAGACGTCGTAGCATTGTCTTTCATCCTTGTGTTTTTCTACCTGAATTTCTTTCCGTGTGTCTAACCACTGACAAAGAGAAGACGCCTCAGAGTAGACAATGCAGCGGCGTCCTTTAGGACGGGATCTGAGGCAGAGGAAGCGAGAAAGAGGGAAAAAAAAATTTCTCGTTTTGTGGTATTTTAGTATCCGTGTCTGCCCTTTTAGGCCTAAAAGGGAACAAATGCGTCCGTCGACATAACTTTGTCCCCGCACACACCCCACATTTAAGTTAGAGCTTTGAAATAGGCCTATTCCTTTCGATTTACGAGCCGGTTTTCGAATTCCCTGTCTTTAAAATGGAAGTCCGAGACCATATGGTGTTGGGGGAAAGGAAGTAAGTCGTCCATCGCGTATTGTTGATTTGGTCGAAGTGAGACCGTGGTCGCAGGTTTCCTTGGGAAAGTGTACGCACGCGCAAGCCCGCTGATATGGCAAGCACACTCGCCTTCACACAATTTTGCTGACGATCACTTATCGGAAGAGTTCTGGTTTTTAAGTAAAATATTTTTTCATAAAAATAAAGTATTGAGTTCGACATGTCTTGATATAACAATTTTTATTCTCTGGTGATGTTGTAATAAAGTTTTAATTTGGGGTTGCTGATGCTTTTAATTTTAAGCCAGTACTTTTCAAAACATAAAAAGGAAGCAACACTAGCTTTTATTTTCAGTAATACCGAATACAATGATTGATAGCAAACAAGGCAGGCCCCACAAAAAAAAAAAAAAAAAACTTAGTTACTACAAGAATAGAAAAATGGGAACAGAAGTGTATTATGGTGTTGGAAAAATTCCAGTCTTGAATTAAGAAACATTTCTTAGTAAGTTTAACAAACGATTTTTTTCTCTTTATTTTTGTTAGACATATAATTTCCATTTCGGAGGTCAGATGAAAATGTCACATTCTGCTTACAACTGATTGCACCCGTTGTCGTGTCATAATACGGTAAATTACAGTGCATCGCTCACTTGTCAGATAGCATCTGGCATAACAAGTGAATACTAAACGTTATATATATATATATATTATTATATATAATATTTATATATTATAGTATATATATTATATTTATAATCTATATATTTTATATCTAACATATATAATTATAGATATCTATATATATCATACATATATATATATATATATATATATATATTATTATATTATATATATATAATACACATGTGTGTGTGTATGTGTACATAAATTCTTCCGTTAACACAGGATACATCTCAAGTATAAAAGGCCCATTAAAACACTCTGATTTACAGCTTTAAACTCTTAGAGTGTTTTAATGGAAATATGAACTTCTTTTTCTCTCGTCATTTGCTGCCCCGTGATAGCTCAGTCTGCTCGCAAAATGAAAGACCACGTTCGATTTCTCAACCATTCGAGGAGGGTGCTTGTTCACTAAAATCCAGTATGCCTCCGTTGACTTAACAAGTGAATAGGCTTTGAGAGAGAGAGAGAGAGAGAGAGAGAGAGAGAGAGAGAGAGAGAGTTTTCATAACTCAAAATATTCCACTGCCCAGGCGAAACCATTCTGAAGAATTGCCTAAGAAAAGGCGTTCAAGCGATTGATTGTGAGACAACTTTGCCTTAACAATCAGGAAGTCCGTGTTTACTTGTTCCTGTCTTTTCCTGAGTCGTCCCGAAATAGGGAAAATGGGGAAAACATATTCGTGAATAAATACTGTATAGGAGCAACCTGTCTTGTTTCTTCGAGGTACTTCCAGAGCACTATTGAAGATCGTTATCAGTATTTTCGCTCTTGACACATTTAATATTCTCTCTCTCTCTCTCTCTCTCTCTCTCTCTCTCTCTCTCTCTCTCTCTCTCTCCTTGCAAGTGTTAAGTGCGTTCAGCTCGGAACTGAATGACGACCGTTTGATCCCCAAGCGCAACGTGGAGGGAGCGATATGGATGCGATCATTGAAAAGCAATACGTGCATGTGTAGACTGAAGCAGTAAAATATTTATATGGTAGTTAGACATTTGTTGTGGGTCTCTGCTGGGGGGAGGGGGTGGGGGGTGGAGCGCGAGGTGTGAAGGGGAAAGAGAGACAGACAAACAGACAGACAGGCAAAGAGAGAGACAGAGAGAGAAAAAGTAGAAAATGTTAACCATAAACGTTAATGATCAATACTCCATCATACAATTGCAATCGCGCCGTCTTAGACAATGTTTTCGTTACCCCACAGTGAGACTGATTGATTGATTTTAGCTACTAAAACTGGCGTTACAACCTAGGTTACTGACGCCATTTAAAAGATGTTAGGATCTCTCTCTCTCTCTCTCTCTCTCTCTCTCTCTCTCTCTCTCTCTCTCTCTCTCTCTCTGGAATGTATTTTTGCTCAAGCGAAAATCTAAAACGGTCTTAAACACTTCAGTGTCTTTGCGCAAGACAGGGTTTTAGTGGTTGGAGGCTCTTAAGAATACCAGATAATGTCCGACTGACTGTTTATGAGATTTGTGGACTTGAACGTTAAACCATCTTTTTCCAGAAAAGGGCCTTGGTTATGTTGTATCTTCTTGCTAGTAAAGCAGTGTGAAAATTATGCTTATTGTTTATTAAGAAATCCGTGAGAATTATGAGGTTATTCGAGAGAATAACCTCATAATCATATATGAGGAAACAACGAGAGAGAGAGAGAGAGAGGAGAGAGAGAGAGAGAGAGAGAGAGAGTCTGGTGACATCATTAGTAGCGAGTTCTTATTGGGCCACTCCCCAGCCATTTTGGTGGGCAGTGCCACTACTTGGCATCCCTTGCACCCCGGGGGCTCTACCACTCATAACACGACATTGGCAGCATTCGGTTTCAGGAAATGAAGTCGTGTCCCCATTTGCACTCTTTGATTTTGTGAAGCCGTTGAAGATTTCCCCCTTTTCTTTTTTTCTTTTCTTATTTTAGAAATGCCACTTTGGGTTGCAAAGACTGGAAGGTTTCATTCCTGAGGTCTAGCAGTCTTTGAAGTCTCAGCTACAATGAAGTATGATTTCTCACTTTGTTCGCTCCGTAACCCATTACAAGAAACACAAAGCTTAGCTCGATATCGTAACTGGACAGCGTCGATGGTCGTGTATTAGTTCCCTCGAGTGGTATCGGATTTCCCTTTTTTGAGCGAAGGTATATACGCAGTCTGAGGGCGGAAAAGGGTAAAGAGTTTCACATATGCCGGTTGAATTGAGGGGTTAAGTATGCTCTCGGTTCCCTTGCAGGATCTGTGTGAGAGTGGAATCTGATGTATGTCACTATGACAACCAATAGTCAGGCCGCGCACTTCAGTCAACGATCGAGGGAGACGGAATATTCTCCTAAAGTAAGGAAAGACAGTGTCGTCCTTTTCCTTCGTACTTTTATTTATTTATTTTTATATTTTTTATTTATTTATTTAGTTTTTCTATTTATTTATATATATTTTGTAATGACGTCTAATGAATTTTTGACGATCATTAATTGTTCGTAAGTAGTCATATTTTTTTTTTCTTTTTTTTTTCTTAATGTATCTGACAGATATCAGGATACTTCCAACTAGGCATATCAACTCCTCGACGATCTCTCTCTCTCTCTCTCTCTCTTTTCTTACGCTATATTCTTCCTTTTGACCTCTTCCCCCTCATTAGTTGTAGCAGCCTTTTATCCGGTCCTCTTCTTTCTCATTTCGTATTCCATGACCTCTCTCTCTCTCTCTCTCTCTCTCTCTCTCTCTCTCTCTCTCCTTTTTCCAATCTATTTTCACCTTTCCCCCGTGAAACATCGCTCTCTTGTTTTTAATCCTATGTCGCCTTCAATCAGGTTAAGGTCCGAGGGGAGCCATGCGGGGCGGGCTGGGTGGGTGGCTGGTCTGTCCTTGAGGGGGGGAAAGGGTTAAGGAGGCTATAGCGACTTGGGAAAGGCAGTAAGAGGAAAAGGGTCAAGGAAGAGAGAGAGAGAGAGAGAGAGAGAGAGAGAGCAGAGTCGCCATTTGTCGTTATTAGGAAGGTTAATTGCAAATTGTTCCGCCCTCATCGCTTTCTTTTATAGCATTATTCTCGCCGGTCTGCACGGCTTTGATCTTTCATAAGCCCCCTCACCCTCTCCCTACCCTTCCCTGCCCCCCCCCCCTTTGTTTTTTTTTTCCCCGGCGATAAAAATGCTTGCTCGATTTAATGCTTTGTCGCCTCTCGAGATAATATTATATTTTCCAGGGGACAGTTTTTAAAACTCGTGATTAAATGACTCTTAAGTATCTCAGCTTGCTTTTAGTTATCCTCTGTTTTTCATTTTTTTTCATCTGATTATTCTGTCATTCAGTAAATAATTTTAATTTTTTGTCTTGAATTTCTGGGTTTAGTAATTATAGTAATTAATAATAATAATAATAAGTATCAAGACCTGAAAATAGAAATAAGAAGGATATGGGATATGCCAGCGGATATTGTACCCATAATCATAGGAACACTAGGCACAATCCAAGTTCCCTGAAAAGGAACCTGGAAAAGGAACCTGGAAAAATTAGATGCCGAAGTAGCTCCAGGACTCATGCAGAAGAGTTTGCTACCAGAAACAGCGCGCATAGTGAGAAAAGTTGTGGACTCCGAAGGAGACAGGATGCAACCCGGAACCCCACACTATAAAAACCACCCAGTCGAATAAGATGACTGTGATAGACAAAAAAATAATAATTTTTATCGGGTCCATAGAATTCATATTATACAACAGAGTTAGTTCAAAATGATAATCAGCAAAAGAAACATGATTAGCACGATCATTCCAAAAACAGAACACACATGTTTAAGCGTCAAATTCGCCTTATACGTATATTTAAACAGTATTGACAATAATTTAAAACAATCAAGAATCCGTAGCACCAGTGTCAGCAGCCATTGAAGAAGAAATAAAAAAAAATGTAGTTGTTGCCTACGAAAAATAATAATATTAATTTAACACATATAGAAACCTGCTTATACTCATATTTTTTTCTTTGTTTAAACATGTACTGTCGATAGAACAGAATAGAGGCGTCTTGGTCTGACTTTAGGAAATATAATGATAATAATAATAGCAATCATAGTTTTTTTCTATCTCAGTCCTCCTATTTGACTGTTATTATTATTATTATTATTATTATTATTATTATTATTATTATTATTATATTATTGGAGACACAAATCCACATTTATGTATATGTACATATATTGAAAAGATAAATCATTAAATTATTATTATTATTATTATTATTATTATTATTATTATTATTATTATTATTATTGAAAGATATTGCTGCATCAGCTGCATTTTAACTTGTAAATAGTCTTCTCTATTTTTGTAATAGTTGCTTTCTCTCTGCTGTTACAACTTATATCTAGGTCTATTTATTGATTTACTGTGATAAATAAATTTTTGAGCAATATCCCTGAAATTGACTCCTCCTGACGAATCATATCGGCGCAATACTCGCCAGTTGTAATAGCAGAGAGAAAGCAATTATTAGAAAAATGGAGAAGGCTTTTTACAAGTTAAATGAAGCTGATGCAGTAATAACTTTCAATAATACTTGTTTGAAAGAGGGCCTTCCTTCAAATTGTATTATTATTATTATTATTATTATTATGATTAATTATCGCCACGTGTGACAGTTGCTCAGGGAGGATCATAAACAGTTTCAACAGACAACAGGACAAATTATGACCAATATATAAGTGTTTGGTTCTTTTAATCTTTGGTATACTTTCCATGCAATGTTTATTTCACATTATAAAGATGAAATGTAGCGATATACTTAGATTTATTTTAAAATGGGAGTATAATATGGGAGCTTGATATATATATATATATATATATATATATATATATAATATTATATATATATATATATAGATATATATATATTTTTATCTATATATATCTATATATATATATTATATTATCACATTTAGCAATGAATGAATTATCTAAGGGTTAAGTTAGAGAGAAAGAGAGAGAGAGAGAGAGAGAGAGAGAGAGAGAGAGAGAGAGAGACAGAAAATGTTGATGACAGATATCGCTATTTCAATTACCTTTATTCCCTCTCCGTCTCTTCTTCCAAAGACGCAAAGAGCAAATGCATATTCCTCTACTTCATTATCTTGCAATTCAAATTCACACGTAGAACAACTTGCTTCCCTTGCACTCGCCTAATGCATAATTGAAACTGAAGAGCGCTGTTTGCTTTCCCGAATAGCCAGCCCTCCCTTTTCAAAAGAGGCCTTTTGTATGGAAATCTTCTCTCTCTCTCTCTCTCTCTCTCTCTCTCTCGCCTCGTAGGGGCTCATGCTAACTTGCACCTTTTATAATTATTGTTTTAACTTTTTTACTCTCCCCCTCTTTTCTTTCGTACGCATGCTCACCCACGTGCGCAAGCTCACATGCGCTGCTTTTTATATGGTCTGTTTTGACCCGTTCCTCTCTCTCTCTCTCTCTCTCTCTCTCTCTCTCTCTCTCTCTCTTCTTTTTTCTGAGGGTGGATGAGGGGTTGGGAGCGTGAGTCAGGGGTTTGGGAGAAGAAAGCAGCTAAGGCAATTGCCATGTATTATTTCAGAGAAAAGAATTTCATTGGGTCATTTTGAAGATTACTTTGGTACGTAACGTTGGGTTTCAGACAGAGGATTGCTATCGGAGTGGCTTTGCGGGCGGGGCTTTTCACACCAAAGCTTTTTATTATTATGATTTTATTTTCATCGTACGGAAGCCCAGTGGTTGGAAGTTGTGTCACCGTTGTTCGACTTAGAAGTTCAAATTATATCAGATATAATTATATCTATATATATATATATATTATATATATATATATATATTATATATATATATATATAGTCTATATACTTAGATACTATATATATGTATATATATACATACATATATATACACACACACACACACACACACACACACACACACACACATATATATATATATATATATATATATATTTATATATATATATATATATATATATATATATATATATATATATATATAGGTTTTAGTCTTCCTTTTTCATGGAGATGAATTGTTTTAACAGATATTTTTGTTTTGAAACTTTCGAACTGGTTATAAGTCATTTTAAATAGGTTGTTATAGCTACTGACTTTCCTGTATTTCAATGACCAATGTTTATCTAACTGCTCATTTCTATTTTTCTGTTTCTTATATTTTACTTTGAATTGTACTGCAATTTTGTGCGCTAGTTAATAAACAAAACTGTTTTGAGCTAAAAGGAATTTCAGCTTCTTTTCTTTTTGGCCCTGTGGATACATCTCTTATATATATCTATTATATATCTATATATAATATATATATATATATATATAATATATATATATATATAGATTAATAATATTATATATATATAATATATATATATTTATATACATATATATAATATATATATATATTATATTAATATATATATATATATATCACTATATTTGTAATATACATGAGTGTCTGTATGTATGTACGCATGCATGCATGCATGTATGTTCTATATGTATGTTTGTTCATAAAAACTAATTAAAAATGGCAGACCAGGTATTTCGACTGCTGCTGCTGTCCGGTGATCACCGGGACCCCAGGAAATGGATTCTGTGTACAGGTGGAAAGTAGCGATTTGGAAAGGGGATTATAGACAGCGGCCTGCTTGCTGATCTTGTCGTGAGAGACGATCAAGAATGATTGATTTGAACCCTCAATGGCTTGCACCTGGGATGTATTGGGGAGGAGTCTGTCGGCGTCAAACCAGCGAAGTACCCTGAATGCTATGCCTATCTTTATTGTATTGTGGGTTTTATATCCTTATAATACTGTTATATAACAAGCAAACACACATACACACACATGTCTATATATATGTATACGTATATATACTTACATAATATAAACATTTAATTACAATTGTCCTTTAATATCCAACTCGCTCTACATCGGAAATAATGTATTTTCATATATGTTAACCTAAGAGGAATTTTTTAGTTGATAAATTCGTCGCCTCGTGGGCTCGAACCACGGAAGACGTGTGGTTTAAGGCGCGTCAGTGTAGCCCCTGAGTTCTTTTCTTCCTTGGTTGGAGACCACGAGACGACGAACTTGTCATCAACTAAAAATTTTCCATTCAGTTAACATATCTCCCACTATATACTTCGCTAATGAAACTCCTTCTGTCATTCACTGTTTGACAAGGGTGGAAGTAAGTCCACCGAAATATAGTCCTTAGCTTTAAACCAGAGTGTTTTAATGGGCCTTTTATACTTGATATATATATATATATATATATTATATATATATATATATATATATATATATATATATATATATATATATAATACGTACACACACATATCTGTGTGAATATATACATATGTGTGTCTAGGTATGTATATACGTATGTATAAAAAGAAGCGAAAAATAAGAATAACATTTTGCTCTCAGCTTTGACAACAAGAGATAAAAAGGCCAGTCAGCTTTGTTTGGCCTCAGTATCGGAACCCACAATATGCAATTGTAGTGGAAGGGAAGATGAGACGGAAGCCGGAAGAGGGAATGAGAGAGAGAGAGAGAGAGAGAGAGAGAGAGAGAGAGAGAGAGGAGTAGGAGGGGGAGGAGGAGGAGGAGGACTTGGGGTTTAATTATATCCAAGATGCATAATCCAAGGAATGTCAGGCTCGTCAGGATATATTGCAATGTGTAATTGAATCTCTGTCCTGAATTTACATGCGTTACTTATTGTTTTTTAATTTACCAGTTTTGCTAAGTGATCACGGAGATGGGAAATTACCCCCCCCCCCCCCCACAAACATTCATTTATTCATTTATTATAATACTTTAATGTATTCATTCCCTTATATGTTTCCTGTGTTCGTAAATTACTCAAACAAGGGAACTATTATTACCTTTAGTATCTGGGGAAACCCGTTACGGTGGGAATAAGAACGAAGATAATCTGGCTTGAATATTACGCTCTGCTCCCTGGTCTTGTCTCATACACGTGTAATAGTATATGCACTCGTACATGATTTCTTTGTCACTGATAACTATCAACTGATTCAGTTAAGGTAGATTCTTGAATGAGCTCTATGCCTACGAGACGTTTGTTTGGCGACCGCTTGATTGGTTGGTAAGGTAGGAAGGCAGCTCCCAACCAATCAGCGACCGCCAAACAAAGGTCTCGTAGGCACAGGACTCACCCAAGGATCTACCTTAAGTGAAACCAGCTTTACACGTGCGGCGTAGTGCGAGTGTGGCTAATTATGACTTTTTTTCTTTAGTTTTCTGTAAACGAAAGCTATTGAGATTGCTTCGTCTGTCCGTACGCACTTTTTTTTTGTGCGCCCTCAGACCTTAAAAACTACCGAGGCTAAGAGCTGCAAATTAGTATTTTGATCATCCATCCTCCAATCATCAAACATCCCAAATTGCAGCCCTCAGGCACAGACCACCACCGGGCCGTGGTTAAAGTTTGAGGGGCGTTATATCGAGACCACCGAAAGATAGATGTATTTTAGGTGGCTTCGATTATACGCTGTACAGAAAACTCGATTGCGCCGAAGAAACCCCGGCGAATTTTTTCTTGTTTCACGTAAAAACTGTGTTATTTCCTGGCGACAGAACAAAGACCGTAGTTGTCCTGGAGATAAAATGGAAAGCATAATATTATCCCTCCCTGTCCTGTGGTGTCCCCTTCGGTCAATCCATCTCCCGGAAAGCTTGACGGTTTCAGACTTGTTAACGAAGGTAATTACATGATACTCGAGGAAGCCCGGTCGTAGTACCCTCTGGTCACCGCAATAGCTCTTCCGCTAAATTGGGTCCCAGATGTATCGGTCACTCAAGTGCCCTCTTCTGCCTATAGTGTCTGGCTGGATGTACTCGCCCGATCATATTACATTAATAAGACATTTTAACTCATTATTAGTGCCAGTTGTCTGCTATATATGCATAAGCTTTTAAGTATATATTGTTTGTTGATGTTTATGACCTTCTGTCTCCTAGAGCCGGCCGGAAGGATTAGATATGTTTACGTGGCTAGGAACCAATTGGTCGCCTAGCAACAGCTTATTGTGGGATCCCAGCCACATTATATCGAGAAATGAATTTCTATCACCAGAAATAAATTCCTCTGATTCCGCGTTGGGCGAGCCGAGAATCGAACTTCGGACCACCCGATTGGTAGCCGAGCGCGAAAACCACTCGTCCAACGAGGAACTATGTTTATGACCTAAATGATGAAGATATAGTCTGTAAAGAGTGGACCCACTTTCATATCATGTAAAAATTTCTTAGTCAAATTTATTTGAGGTAATTGGTCAGTTGACGCGAAGGTCATGATAAACAGAACTGAGACTTTGGTCAGAAAGCTCCAGAAGGGAAGAAATTTTGAACGAGTAAAGCCAACTATTTAGCACAAGAAGATCCAAAAAAGACATTATAACTTGTTGGTATGTCTCTGAGGATGTCTATACCCGGTTTTTTTCCATCTGTCCACCTGCCTGTGGTACCCGTGTATGGTAACACTGCGTCCCGGGCTTTAAATAGTTTCGCTGTGTAAGTTTTAGGTAAATAAAAGGATATCTGGGGGTGTACATTTGCACCCAGATATCCTTTTCTTTACCTAAAACTTACACATAGCGTAACTATTTAAAGCCCGGGACGCAGTGTTACCATGCACGCGCATCACAGGCGGGTGGACAGATGGAAAAAACCGAGTATAGCTCTTATAGATTTCACCAGATTGTGTTCATCGAAATTTCTCGTTTTAATTATATTTATCATTATGGAAATCTTATATCAGCGTTTCTAGCTCTAACATTTGTGTAGTGCACCTGTTCCTTGTTTGTATTTTTGAATGTCACAAAACCTATGCCATTTGAAAATTGTCTCACAGACGTGGATATGAAAATGTTGTTATCAGAGACGGGCGCAAAATCGAACCTTCCCGGGAGAGAGAGGTTTTAAAACCAATCCTTCATTTGGGAGCTTGTTTCATCTTCCTCCCTTTGAAGTGCAACTTACAGTCCGTTAATTACCTTCAGGACCAACCGGTTTTCGTGAAGCGCCCCATCATCCGGATCGATCTACGTAGGCTTAGCCCTTTGGATGTCTTAATTGAGAAATAAAATTCCCATTTAATTGGTTGGGGGAGACTCGAGACCCTTAGAATTCCGGCGGATGGTTTTACGATGCTTGTTTATCATCGAGAGAGAGAGGTAGAGAGAGAGAGAAGCTAGACCGGGGGATGCGTGTCTCAGAATTACAGCTAATGGCTGTAGTGAGACCCTTCGCTGCAAACTGCAAAGGGCTTAATGATGCGAAAGTTATTGTTTTCGGTTGGAAAGGGCTTCGTCGGAGTATGAGGTTATAGAAATTACTCGGCGAAGGGGTGGTGGTGGGAGGAAATGACAGGAGAGAGAGAGAGAGAGAGAGGAGGAGACGAGAGAGAGAGAGAGGAGAGAGAGAGAGAGAGAGGGGGGAAAGGAAAGGGAAAGGAGATACATGGAGAAAAGGGCAAAGGGGTCGGGAAATTACTAGAGGATGAAGAGGAAGAGCCGGGAAGTTTCTAGGTTATGAAGACAAGGGCAGGGGGAAGAAATGCATAGAGGGTAGAGGATGATACGCAGGAGCGCGCGAATTGTCTGCCAGGCATTCTTGTGAGTAAAAAGGGGGAAGGGGGGTGGGGGTAGGGGTTGGATGAGGAGTAAGTTATAGGGGAAATGACAGGGGATTGAAGGATTTATTTGAGAAGGGAATCTCGAGGATTAATTCTAAGGGAGAAAAGGTGTTGGGATTATTGGAGAGAAGAAAGAGGAATAAGAGGACTTAAGAACGTCTCCGCGCTACTCTGTCTTGTCTCGAGGGCGGTTTGGAGCGGAGGGGGCCGCTTTTGGTGTCGTTGTTTGCTGTTTTCAGTTTTCTGCATTATCTATTTACCCTTTTTATCTACATATCTTAACAAAAAGCATAGGGGCCTTGGTTCCAGCAGTAAGGACTTTGCTTGTAAGTTGCATGCACGATAACTTTTTTTTTTTTTTTTTTTTTTTTTTAACTCTTAGGCTATTTGTGGAAAGAAAACAAAAAACTCAGCCAGATCTCTTTGGACGTTTCAGCAAGATTTGTAAAAGTGACCATGGGGTAATATAATATATAATATATATTAATATTTATATATTAATATATGATAATATTTATATTATATATATATATCTATATATATATATATTATAGATATATATATATATATATTATATATATAATATATATATTATATACATCCATAAATACACCTACATACATACATACATACATATATCTTCGTGTCCCCCAGTGTCGAAAACATAACGGAAATTATATTTTTGACATTGAATGGAATAATATAAAAACTTAATTTTCCAAAAAGGCAGGATCTTTGTTATTTCAAAGTAAAATATAAGTGTCCTGCCAGAGCCTTTGAAAGTCCACAGCGTCATTATATTATCCTTGCTTTTCATGTTACGTACTAAAATAATGTTTTTGTTTCATTCTATATTGTTCGTTTCGTATTGTATTGTGTGGAGGTCGAACGCGCCGAATATGCCTTCCACATGACCAGGGGGCACAAGAGGAGGAACATGGGTTGGCACTGTACCTTTAAGCGCTCGCACGGATGAATTGCTAAGAGAAACCGATCGATATGTGACTTTTTATTAAAGATACGTGTTTATTTGCGTGCTGTTTTCACTTCTTCCTCCTCCCCCCCACACCAACCCTTTCTTTTTTTCCCTCTTCCGTTCTGATGTGAATAGTGTTAAGAAGTCACTGATTTCGTAAATAAGTCAATCTTATGACGAGCGACAATGTCTGAATATTTTTAAATTTGAGATCGTGGAGATGTTTCCGCGGCATAATAGCCATTGAGAACCCCATTTCCGCCAATGGTGCCGTCCTATTTAATGCCCCATTAAACTGGGAGACCTTTTGTTGGATCTGATACTCCCATTAAATAGGAACCATTTACTATGGCATGATATTGCCATCAGTTAGGGAAACCATTTAATGTGAGAAGCGCCGTCTGCCAGCCATTTCAGGACGAGGGCTACATAGAAGTTGGTGTGTTTTGCTCAAGGCTCCGTCTTGTTAGGGAACGGTAAGACGTCTCGTGAGTGTGTCTTGCATTCAGTCATTGAGGAAAGTCTTGTTTTCAATGTTTTTCGGTTAAATGAAGCCTTCAGAACTTGAGATGAAAGAATTGGCCCAGTAGATCATCCACACTCAGAGAGAAGGCAGCTTCAAGTGAATGACAGTTAAAGGCGGCCGTTGGTTAAGATACACCACGAAAGTGATAAGAATTTGCTTACTGATGAACTTCACGAAAAAAATGTGTACAATCGTGAAAATGAACCAGTAGTTTAGGGATACATTATGCATAAATCACAGTTGCAGATTCGTTAAATAAATGCTTTAGTCGTCAGATTTATAGACATAAAGCAAGACAATAAACTCAGTTAAACAGGAAAAGGAAATCTTAGGAAATATTCATAAAATGTTTAAACAGAAAGCAGTAGTTTTTATTTACACTGTAGAGATCGTGTATTTTTGGACCCGTGAAGCTCAAGAACTAATTTTGAAAACCGATGAATTGAAAACATACAGGCTCATATTATAAGGTAGAATTTACTGTTGTGCAATGAATTCTACATTTTTTTGTATTTGCGGAGCTCAAGCAAAGGCATAGAAGTTGAATGAAGATACGAAGTTTACTAGTCTTCAAGATGATGACCACCAAGAGTGCAGAGCTTCTCATGTTTTAAGTAACAAAATTATTTGAACATGTCGTGATTGAGTGTTATTAGTCAAAATCGTCCTGCTAGCTTTTAATTCCGGGAATGTCTTTTGTTTATCATCAAGATACTGATAAATAAAAGTACGTATTCGAAAAGTTTGTTGTGATTTGTGCATTGTTCATATGGAAGAGAAACAATGAAGTGAATCCTTCCAGATCAGAATACCAGACTCCAACTTGATCTTTTTGGAAGCATTTACTTATTTTGTAAAAACGATATAAAGTGTTTGTCGTTTTAAGAAGTGAATGAACACCACATCTTTACTTTGCATGCAGGATGAACCGCACAGTTTAGTGTAGACAGAATGGAAACTCATGTTCCTCACTTTCATGAAACTTTACTGATTAAATGCAACATAAATCTTATTAACTGAGGTAAGTTTCATTTTTTTCTCATTTGCCTGTCTCTTTCTTATTGGTAGCAACATTCAGTAAAATGCAATAAACGATTTTTCGTTTTTTGTCATTGTGACTGCGTTCCAGGGAACAATCGATTAGATTTGGGTGTGGATCAGAACTAAAGATTTGAGTCCAAGATTTAATTTTCCATTTCTTTTTAAAGTCTTTAGTGAATATGACAGTTTCCTGCTGTTTAAGAAATACCATTAAAACGACGCGAAGTCTTTGGGTAACTATACTCGGTTTTTTTCCATCTGTCCACCCGCCTAGGGTGTTTGCGTATGGTAAAACTGCGTCCCGGGCTTCAGATAGTTACATTCAGCTTACATTCAACAATAATAATAATATTCTATTTCGAATATTAACGGTATAATTCGCATACAGTAAATTATTAAAACACTTTTCAGTTACAAATGTACACCCAGATAACCTTTTACATAGGTACACAGCGTAACTATCTAAAGCGCGGGACGCAGTGTTACCATACGCAAACACCACAGGCGGATGGACAGATGGAAAAAAACAGAGTATAGTAGGCTTAGTCAGCTTGGAGGTTTGGATTCGCTGATGACCCTGTCTGCGTCAGTAGGAATTACGACTGAAATCATGACAAAGGTCATTCATATGGGTTTAGACAGTGATATTAAGCTGTTGCAACACGTGTGAACTGTGCATGTATGAGCACACATGTATCCGACATCATCACAAACGATGTCTGTGCATAAAATATATTCAGCGTGTACTGAAATATGCTTATATTTAGTGTGTATTTCCGTGCTTAATGGCTGTGCCCATTCATTTTCTGGTCTCAAACACATTATTGTCAATGTATTTGGAGAGTGGATCGCTCTTTAAATATTTTGAAGGTGAAAATTTAGCCCACAGCGTCCCCTCCTCCTCCTCCTCCTCCTCCTCCTTTCATTTCCAGCTGCGGCCTCTCCTCATCTTCCCTTGAACCGGAACTCAGACCCCAATTTTTATATTTCAATATTAAATTAAACTTTTAATTTAATCTAGAACTTGTGGAACTTTTAAAGGACGGTCGTCTTTTTCCCGTATGAAGTTTATTGGTAGGATTGAGAGTCGCTCTGAAGCGTTTTCCGTTTGTTTGAGTCTGGAGTGTTGCGCTGGTCCCCTGAGATTGATCGCTACCTGTCAAGGGTCTTCAAGCCTAATCTCAACACTTGCTTCCTGAAGGTCAATTGACTGACTTCCTCGTCTGTAGAATGCAAAACCTCAATTTTTTTCTCAAGACTGTACTTTCTGTATTTTCCGAATGTTTCAATGACCTTACCACAGTACCTTTTTGGTATTTATGTACAGAAGATGAGATGCCGTATCATTTTTGCTATACCGAAACGGTATAGCAACATCCGCTTTTGGAGAAGTTCAAGCTCTCTTTCCTGTACCTGTGTCTGTACATTTCCATCCGTATCGGTAAAGTTTTAGCAGTATTGAATTATGAGAGTTCCACCGGGATGGCGTATAGGCCACTTACCTTTAGGTCTAAGATCGCGTCTCCCCTTTATTTTCCCCAGAGATACATGATAAACGAGAGTGAGTGTGTCGAACCCCTACCCCCCCCCCCCCCCCCCCCCCCCCCCCCCCCCCCCCCCCCCCCCCCCCGCCTCCCCCCCTTCTTCTCTCCCTTCCCTCCCCCCAGTTTCCCTTCACATGTAGCCCCCTTCTCTCCCTCTCCTACCAGTCTGTCCTTATTTTCCCTTCCGTCTCACTTATCCGGAGATGTTTGAAAATAGTTTATGAGGTTTTGGATATGGAAGCGAGGGGTGTCGGGGGTTGGGGGTTGGGGGGAGGGGGGGAGGCGCGAGCCACACGATGTCGTGATCGTTTCATTTGACGTATCTCGACTGACATCCGTTCCAAGCTCTCTCTCTCTCTCTCTCTCTCTTATATATATCTATATATATATCTATATATATATATATATATGTATATATATATATATATCTATATATATATATATATATATATATATATACGCGTGCGTATGTATTTGTATGTAAATATGTATATATATTTACATACATAGAGAGAGCATCGTAATTAAACTTATATATATATATATATATATATATATATATATATATATATATATATATATATATATATATATATATATATATATATATATATATATATGTTAGTAATCGAATTATCTAATTTTCAAGTTCTTTTTTGTTTCTTCTTTTGATACTGATACTGAAAATTTAATAACAATCTCTCTCTCTCTCTCTCTCTCTCTCTCTCTCTCTCTCCCCCTTCTCCCCCCTCTCTCTCTGCTCTCTCTCTCTCTTTAACATAAGATATTTAATTATCACGTTATTTTTAGTCACTCTCTCTCCCACTCTTTTTGGTATTAGGCATTTAATTATCATGTTACTCGACCTGCCTATGTATATACATGTTTGTCATTGAATTATCTCTCTCTCTCTCTCTCTCTCTCTCTCTCTCTCTCTTCCCGAGTGCGTGCGTGTGTGCCCTGCCCTACCCCTCCCCCGCCCAGGAGCAGGAGCCACTAGCAACAGGGGAAGGGTAACTCGTGCAATGGGTTATTGATCCCGGGCCAGACATCAGCGGTAGCTCCTCTGCTTCTCGTGGCAGTGCAGGGCTTGCTCATACGCACGCACACTCACACACACACACACACACACACACACACACACTCGCAGTTGAACAGACGTACTCACATGCATACATTCATTTGTATTTACATGCACGTTTGGGGGAAAAAAAAATGTATTCTGAGTAGCTGTTTCGGTACTGCTTTATTTCGGCCTTCACATCACCATTTCTTTTTCTTTTTTTTTCTTTTTTGCTTCCGTGCTTTTCTCTGTGCACGGTCGAAACGCTTCGGCGTCATCTGTTGCTTCAGTAATAGACACATTGCATATTTTGAGCTGCTTTCCCTGTTTACAGATTCATGCACGCGCGTTGTATATATATATATATATATATATATATATTATATATATATATATATATATATATATATATATATATATATATATATATATATATGCATATATATACTATATATAATACATACATATAGTATATAAATACTCGCATGAATGTAGAGGAGAAAGAAAATAAACGAACAAGTGTGAGATCCCTGCTTGTTTATTTAACCTTTTTCCTTGGAAGGGTAGAATGAACATGAAAAGGTCTCAGACTAGCTTATATTTTTTTCTCCTTTCCATCCTGGTTCATAAATAATGAATATATAATTAACCGAAATAAACGTGACTTGGGCATTTACACACAATTTATGTATATATAATATTAATATATATATTATATATATATATATATATATATAAATTATATCTTATATATATTATATATATATATTATATATATATTTATATATATATTATAGATATTTGTATATATTATATATTATAATTAAATTATATAGTTATATGAATATATATATATATATATCTATATCTATATATATGTATATATACTGGCTACTCGATAGGCCTCGTCATAGACAGCACCCCCCCCTTTTCTCTATTTTAATTTAGTTTTTTCTTTCTTTACTAAAAGAACAACGTGGAAAATTGTTTACAGGAGACTGAACCTGTATGAAGGAGCTTTCGCCTGAACTTCATAGCTACTTCCAAAACCTATGTGGAAAGTTTATCAGCAAACGTCTACTCCTACCCACCAGTCTTTCGGTATAATAATACCTGTCATGCTTTCATACTGGCGTCCTTTGGAATCTAAGGCTCATTAGTTACTTTTCATTTGCAGCCAGAGTTTTACCGTAACCACGATTCATTCAAATCCGGAAGAGTGTATAGCCTTACTTTTGTTGAGAGTTCTAATCCCTTCCCATTTTATAACCTTCAAAGACAACTACAGTGCTGCGCTTCAGGGTGTTTCACAGTACAGGAATAGTCTTTTAGATGAGCAATGTTGCAATATATACAGAGAAAGGGGCATTTATTTACCTGTTGAGCGCTTTATGATGAGCGTAACTTCAACTTCATTTTATTACATTGCATCTGAATTGAGTAGTCAGGTTTTATGATCTATAAGATCTAGCACTGTTTTGTTCTGAGGTCGAAGGGATTGGCAGCTGATGAATGCTCTTAGCCAGCCACTCCCACTGGTATAAAAATGGGACTACTTCTTATCTTATTTGCATTGACTTGCCCATATTCTATAGGGGTCGCTGTTCCTAGTCAGATTTCTCCATCTGCCTCCGTCCTGTAAATCTTGTTTTCTTAGACTGGTATAAAAATGGGACTGAAGTGAATTTCTCTAGACTGGTATATAAAAAGGGAAACTGGAAATGTAAAATTCTTCCTATAGGGCTGGTATTAAAACTGGAGAAACTCTGAAGTTAAAAACTCCTAGACGTATAAAAATGGACTGACTGAGTGGGCAATCTACTACACTGGGATAAAAATGAAACTTGAGGGTGAATTCTCATAGACTGTATAAAAATGGGACTGAAATGTAAAATTCTCTTAGATCGTAAAATTAAAAATGGAACTCGAGTGGGTAATCTCTAGGGATGGTATAAAAATGAGACTGACGTGTAAATGCTCATTTAGACTGGTATAAAACTGGACTGAAGTGTAACAACAATTCTCTTATAAAAACTGTATAAAAATTGGGTCTGAAGGGTGTATTCTCTTTAAGTGAAAAATTCTTGTAAGAAAAAAATTGGGACTGAAGTGTAAAACTTCTCGCTAACTGGTATACAAATGGGGACTGAAGTGTAAAATTTCCCATGGACTGGTAGAAAAAATGGGAACTGGAAGTGTAAGATTCTCTTAGATTGGTAATAAAAATGGGAATGGAAGTGGTAAAATTCTGTTAAGACTGGTAAAATTAAAAACTGGGAACTGAAGTGAAAACTTCTGGTTAGACTGTAGGAAAAATGGGTAGGATGAACGTGTAAAAAGTTCTGTTAGACTGGTATTAAAAAATAAAAATGGGAGCTGAAGTGTAAAATTCCCTCTTAGACTGGTAGAAAAATGGGACTGAAAAAGTGGTAAAATTCTCTAGACATGGTGTAAAAATTGGGGGACTGAAGTGAAAAATTCTGGTTAGAAAAATGGTAGCTGGGGACTGAAGATGTAAAATTCTCTTAGACTGGTATTAAAAATAAAGGGATTCTGAAGCATGAAAAAATTCCTCTTTAGAACTGGTAGAAAAAATGGCGACTGAAGTGAAAAAATTCTCCTTAGGGACTGGTATAAAAATGGGACTGAAGTGAAAAATTCTCTTAGACTGGTAAAAATGGGATGGCGACCTTGAAGTGTAAAATTCCATAGACTGGTAGAAAAATGGGATTCTGAAGTGTAAAAATTCTCTTAGACTGGTATAAAAATGGGACTGAAGTGTAAAATTCTCTTAGACTGGTATAAAAATGGGACTGAAGTGTAAAATTCTCTTAGACTGGTATAAAAATGGGACTGAAGTGTAAAATTCTCTTAGACTGGAAAAACTAGGGGACTGAAGGGTAAAATTCCCATGGACTGGAGAAAAATGGGAACTGAAGTGTAAAATTCTATTAGATTTGGTATTAAAAATATGGAACTGAAGGCTTAAAATCTTAGACTGGTATAAAAATGGGACTGAGCATTCTGAACTGTATTAAAAATGGGACTGAAACGTGTCTCCCTTAGACTGGAGAAAAAACTGAAAATGGGACTGAAAGTGTAAAAATTCTCTTAGACTGGTATAAAATGGGGGACTGAAGACAAAAAAATTCTCTTAGATGGTATGAAAAATGGGACTGAAGTGTTTAAAATTCTCTTAGACTGGTATAAAAATACTGAATGTTGTTAAAAAATTAGCTCCTTTAGACTGGATAATAAAAATGGGGAATGACTGGAGTCTGAAGTGAAAAATTCTCTTAGACTGGTTATGGGAAAAATGGGACTTCTGAAGTGGTAAAATCTCTCTTTAGACTGGTATAAAAAATGGACTGAAGTGTAAAAATTCTCTTAGACTGTATAAAAAATGGACTGAAGTGAAAATTCTCTTACTTAGACTGTTCGTTAGAAAATAAAAGGGACTGAAGTGTAAAATTCTCTTAGACTGGATATAAAATGGGGTGAAACCTGAAGTGAAAAAATTCTCATGAGACTGCGTATGAAAATGGGACTGAAGTGTAAAATTCTCTTAGACTGGTATAAAAATGGGACTGAAGTGAAAAATTCTCTTAGACTGGTATAAAAATGGGACTGAAGTGTAAAATTCTCTTAGACTGGTATAAAAATGGGACTGAAGTGAAAATTCTCTTAGACTGGTATGAAAATGGGACTGAAGTGGTAAAATTCTCTTAGACTGTTTCGGGTAGAAAATGGCGATGAAGTGTAAAATTCTCTTAGACTGGTATAAAAATGGGACTGAAGTGGTAAAATTCTCTTAGACTGGTATAAAAATGGGACTGAAGTGTAAAATTCTCTTAGACTGGTATAAAAATGGGACTGAAGTGTAAAATTCTCTTAGACTGGTAGAAAAATGGGACTGAAGTGTAAAATTCTCTTAGACTGGTATAAAATGGGACTGAAGTGAAAAATACTCTTAGAATGGTAGAAAAATGGGACTGAAGTTGTAAAATCTATTAGGGACTGGTAATGAAAATGGACTGAAGTGTAAAATTCTCTTAGACTGGTAGAAAAATGGGACTGAAGTGTAAAATTCTCTTAGACTGGTATAAAAATGGGACTGAAGTGTAAAATTCTCTTAGACTGGTAGAAAAATAGGACTGAAGTGTAAAATTCTCTTAGACTGGTATAAAAATGGGACTGAAGTGAAAATTCTCTTAGACTGGTATGAAAATGGGACTGAAGTGTAAAATTCTCTTAGACTGGTATAAAAATGGGACCTGAAGTTGTAAAATTTCTTTTAGGATGGATGAAAAAGGGACTGAAGTGTAAAATTCTCTTAGACTGGTATGAAAAATTCGGACTGAAGTGTTAAAATTTCTCTTAGACTGGTATGAAAATGATGAAGTGTAAAAATACTATTAGACTGGTTGAAAATGGGACTGAAGTGAAAATTCTCTTCAGAACTGGTATGAAAAGGGAACTGAAGTGTAAAAATTCATCTTAGACTGGTATAAAAATGGGGACTGAAGTGTAAAATTCTTTAGAATGGTATAAAAATGGGACTGAAGTGTAAAATTCTCTTATACGTATAAAATGGGACGAATTTAAAAGGTCTCTTAGAAAACTGTATAAAAATGGGACTGGAAATGTAAATTCTCTTAGACTAAAAATTCTGGGACTGAAGTGTAAAATTCTCTTAGGACTGGTATAAAAATGGGAACTGAAGTTGTAAAATTCTCTTAGACTGGTATGAAAAATGGGAACTGACGTTGTTAAAAATTCTTCTTAGACTGGTATTAAAAATTGGGACTGAAGTGATAAATTAAAAATTCTCTTAGACTGGTAAAAAATTGTCTGAAAAGTGGGTAAAATTCTCTAGACCTGGTATAAAAATGGGGACTGAAGTTGTAAAAAATTCTCTTAGACTGGTATGAAAATGGGACTGAAGTGTAAAATTCTCTTAGACTGGTATAAAAATGGGACTGAAGTGTAAAATTCTCTTAGACTGGTATAAAAATGGGACTGAAGTGTAAAATTCTCTTAGACTGGTATAAAAAAAAAATGGGACTGAAGGTAAAATTCTCTTAGGAACTGGGTAGAAAAAATAGGACTGAAGTGTAAAATTCTCTTAGACTGGTATAAAAAATGGGATGAACGTTTGTAAAAATTCTCTTAGCTTGGTTAGAAAAATAGGACTAAAGTGTAAAATTCTCTTAGACTGGTAGTAAAAAATGGGAGGAAAACTGAACGTGAAAATTCTCTTGTAGATTGGTTATAAAATGTGATCTGAAGTGAAAAAAAACAAAAAATTTTTTTGGTTTTAGACAAGTATAAAAATGGGGCTGAAGTGTAAAAAAAAAAAAAATGGTCTCTAGCCGCAAAGGAAGCGACAGAACTGACTTTCGAATGCTTGAAAAGAAAGAACTTCCAGGTTCTGCGCCAGAAAGTCAGCTAACCAGCAATCAGGTCATGACTGGAAGGCGCGGCGCTTCCAGACGAAGTATTTTCATGGAAATTGACGAGTGATATGATGTGACTTCGATTATCTAAGGCCGCCTGGCTAAACCAGTATCAATATATAGATCTTGGGCTAGACTTGAAATCAATGTGCTAATCACTCTGCCATCTTAGGCGGGGCCTTTGCGTTATTATGTCAATATGGTGGTTGTGCGTTCGTCAGTTTGTCTCGGAATTGCGTTATTGCAACTGATAAGGATGAAGAAACAAAGAAACTTCGCGTTTCGCTTTGTCCTGCGCCACTATACGTAATTAATTGCGTCTCCTCCAACCCACCTTCTTTCCTGTCTTTGAGAGATAAGGGAAGTAGCAAAGTTTGAGGGATTATTTGAGGAGGAACCGACCCTTTTCATTACCCCTTCTTCCTCCGCCTGTTCTATTTCACCTCCTCCTCCTCCCACATGCTGTGTAATAAGGCTGGAAATGGTACTTTGGCTTTTGATGTCACTCGTAATTGAGGCTGAAGGATTATCAGGACAAGCGACGGTAGTATTCAATGAAGTCATGGGGCTTTCTCTCTCTCTCTCTCTCTCTCTCTCTCTCTCTCTACGTGAATAGCTTACAGATTGATTGACTTTTGGAACGCAATCACAGTGGCTACCACCGGGTACAGTCTGTATAATGGTTTGCTGTAATTGGCTTGGATTGTTACATTTAGAGGCACATTCAAGCGGAAACCGTAAAACTTCCCCACGCTCTGCTTTCATCTGACGCTGAGAGAATGATTAAGCTACGCGATCCCGCCGTGAAGCACCTGCCTGCTTGCCTGCTCGTACAAAGGGTTTCCCTGGGGACATGACTGTGTTCTGTCTGGTCTCGCGGAAGGTATTAAGTATAAAAAAAAAAAGTACGCCGTCTTTGCCAGTGAACAAAAAGGGAAGTCTACCTTGTGCTGTCAATCAATAATTATAAGCCCATGTAGTTTTTAAAGTAAAAGTGTATTAGGAATAAATGACAATTATATCGTGCTAATAACGTCTGATAATAATGAAAATGTGATATGATTACCTAATATTAACATTATATATATATATATATATATATATATATATATATATATATATATATATATATATATATATATATATGTTGCCTCCCACCTTTTGGATACGCTTCTTTAAGCATTAAACCGAACGGGACCATTGTGAATTAATATAATATATATATATATATATATATATATATATATATATATATATATATATATATATATATATGATATGATTTATGTGTTTATGTTTATAAGTTGCCATAATGCCAAGGAGAAGGATTTATGTCCACAGCTTTAGTAACGTATTAAAAAAAACGTGAGTAAATCGAGTAGTTGAGAAGTCTTTCTGTGCAATAATAATATTTAAACCGTGTTAACATTTATTTCTTTGTATAGACTGATGAAGTTCGTGTTATTAACATTATAATAGATTTAGCGAGACGAATGAATCACACAGCGTGGACTCGTAGGTCTTTCCCCCAAGGATTTGTCCACAAATGAGAGGTGACAGGTATGAAAGGGAACATTTGAGAAGTTAGACAGCTACTGAAGGGGAAACCCAAGAGTACGGAGGAAAAAATATGAGGCGGAAGGCAATACAGCTGGTGCCAGTGGAAGCCGCCATAAACCTACAGTGTGCCACGCAAAAGGCACCTGTAAGTGGTTCCCCCTTCCCCTCATCGTGTTATAGCTTTTATAACCCTAGTGATTTTTCAATTCTATATGATCAGGGACTTCAGGAAAGAGAAATGACAGATGCATATTTGTTTATCATGCCAGAAAATGGGATCAAATTACTAACAGCCGCAGTACGTCATGGCGCTGAGTACTCCATCTGTGAAAGCCTTGGTTCTTATCCTAGGAAAAGTACAAATTAATATGAATTTGATGTATTATTACTAGAAGTTGCTATATGGCCGAAATCATCGTGTTTGTTCCCGCGTGCCTCATAACTCGTATGACGTTCAGCCAGAGAGAAAGGGAAATATTAAGTATTAGTTTTGAATGTGCATATATGTGGTACACAAGAGAAGCAAAGTAAGGTCGTTGATTTTTTGAAGCGGGGAAAGCTGGATGTTATGACTTGGGGATAAATTGAGAGAGGAAGGGGTTCAGGAAGGGCAGAGTAATTTCGTGTGGGGTGGCTGAGGGATGCTAGGAGGTGGAAATGGTAGAGCTTTCTCTGTGTGGAGGACTGTAGGAACACGTCAAAGAGAACGAGTGCGGATATCGACCTATTATATGGGTACTGGTGTCACCATAGAAAACTTTATAAGTGAGTGTATGGGATTTTGGAATGGGAAAGCGAAGGTGAAGGAGAGATTTTATGGGAGTTGGAAACTACCTGTCTGGAATGTGACAAATATTATTTGCGATGATTTTTCCCTGCAGAGGGAAATTGAAACTAGTGAATGTGAAATATGAAAGGCAACGAGAAAACAAAGGGAGAGGGTGGGGGGGGGGATGTTCGTTAGATTATCCATTAATCCAAAACAAAGTGATTTACGTTACTGTTAGAAGAGAAGTAGTTAGAAATGTATCAAACCATTGTCTATTGAAAGGATTGTTAGGGGAGTATTTAGTTTCGACAAAGAAGTGGGTGCGCGGTTTTTTGAGAACCATTTCTGAGAAAAGCTTGATGAAAAGGGGAGAGCTGTATCTGGAGCACAAGGATACGAACAATCTTAAGCATAATCCATAGGGTCTTGATATAGCTGGTGTTGAGGATATATGGCACCGAAGATAATTAGTTAACAGCAATTAGAAGTTGTTAGGGTGAAAGTGAAGCATGTTAGAATATTATAAAACCAGACTTGGTGTAAAAGTGAGCTTCAGACAAGTGAGTATTGTGTCTCTATGGTCTTAGTATTTTTATGGACTAGTTAGTGGGGCCCGGTACCCGGGCGGTGAGGCTGGGTGCCACGGCTCCAGACGATGTGACTGTACTCTCTAAAGTAGCAATTATCTAACAGCGGTGTTTTTTTGTCGAGCTAAAGCTCGAACTTTTTATTTCCTTTTCTTGCTATTTCCTATGTTGTTGTACCTGCCCTACTTGTCAGAATTCAAGAATTCACAATTCAATGTTTACCAACCGAGCGGTAGTTTTCCCGGATGTAATTTTCACTCGTATCTTACCATATTCAGCAACGATTTGAAAATGGCTTGGTCTTGTTAGTTAGGTAGTCACTGAGTAGCGAAAGACCTTCTCCCCTCTCCACCCCCCCCCCCCTTTCCCCCCCCCCCCCTTTAACCCCTAATGCTAATAAATTGGTCCGTCAGCTGTTAAGCACTTACTACGTGGGATTCCGCACTGGTTAAAAGTGCTTACAGAAAACAGACAGACAGACCAAACTACTGTTTTTTGTAGTAAGATGAAAGGGCAGGAGGTGATGATGCAGATTTGGGTGTAAGACATTCCTAAGGCGCAATGAATTCAATAATAAACCATATTTGTGACCTAATTCTTGTGAATGTATGAAAGTCACGTGTGTATTAATTGAAACTATTCATATAATCAAAACATGATGAATGTATATTTATATCTCTATCTATGCATTTTATATATATCTGTATATATATCTATATATATAGATATATATATCATATATATATATATATATATATATATGCATCAAGCTACAAATGTCATTTAATATCCAATTCGCTCTACCTTGGAATTAATATATTTTCATATATGTTAACCGAAGGGGAATTTTTTTAGGTGATAATAATTTCGTCCTAAAAAAACTTCCCCTCCTTCGGTTAACATATATGAATATATATCAATTCGGAGGTAGAGCTTTGGATATTAAAGGACACATGTAGCTTGATGCATGTATATGAATCACGGTGATGTGATAAAAACACACACACACACTTATATATATACACTGGTGACTTTGGTGTTTATTTCAACCTTCGAATACCACGTACTGGTGCAAAAGCACTAATATTATATGTTTTGTTTGAAATTACGTTTCCATCTCACATCACATGCATGCGAGTAGCCCTTTATGCAGCATTTGTGAAAAGGATTTATATTTGTTTGTTATCACGTTTCCCCCTACTATGGCCGCCGGTTAGTATTCCTTTTGCAGCTCTTGTTGAATTTAGCAGTAAATCTGAGAGTTCTGAAGAACCATATCATTTGCGGGGCTGAACACAAACAAGAACAAAATTCTACCGCGTTTATGGACTCTCGTACTCTACTACTCTTTATGTCGTTTGTGTAATGTGCTCTCTCTCTCTCTCTCTCTCTCTCTCTCTCTCTCTCTCTCTCTCTCTCTTCAGAGGATGATTTGGCAGAGGAAAACTATAAGATGTTATAGTAGATTCACATCAACCGTGAATTTGATGTCTAGGCTCGTCCCTTACGACGCTCCTGATTGGCTGTTGATAAGCCACTCACAGGGCTGGAAACTCTCAGTCTCTCGAGAGAGTTCACATAGTCAGGATGTATGTTTCACCACCTCTCCTGAGGGATACTTCTTTCAAACGTATACCTCGGGAGAGACAGGAGAGACGGAACATACATCCTGCCCGTGTGAACTCTCGAGAGAGACTGAGAGTTTCCAGCCCTGTGACTGGCTTATCAACAGCCAATCAGGAGCGTCGTAAGGGACGGGCCTAGGCATCAAATGCACAGTTGATGTGAATCTACTGTAGTATGTATCACCCCAGGTATTCATATTGCGTAATATTGGTATCGTTTTTAGTTTTCTGCAAAAGAAACAACTATTGAGATGGCTTTTTGTCTCTCCGCTCTCAGATCTTAAAAATACTACCGAGGCTAGAGAGCTGCAAATTGGTATGTTGATCATCCACCCACCAATCATCAAACATACCAAATTGCAGCCCTCTAACCTCAGTAGTTTTTATTTTATTTAAAGTTACAGTTAGCCATGATCGTGCTTCTGGCACCGCGATAAGTGCCAGCAACACGGGCCAACACTGGTCCCTGACTGAAAGTTTCATATAGCATTATACGCTGTATAGAAAACTCGTTTGGCATTTTTTACTTGTTAGTCGAGTGTGAATAGTTATATATATATATATATATATATATATATATATATATATATATATATATACACACACACACACAAACACATATATATATATATATATATATATATATATATATATATATATATATATATATATATATATATAATGTGCTATAACTGCCTTATTTTCGGTGCTAATCGTCAGCTTTTCGTTGGTCATACTGAGGGAAAGAATAGCAAGTCGCTGCCTTTTATTAATAAAAAAATAAACAAGTATCTGAACTAAAAATGTTGGTTTATTGCGAAAATTATGAATGTTATGGGAAGCTCAGAACTACGATGGCAGCCCCATTTCAAGTTTGATACGAAATATTTTCATTTTGGTTTTTTATTTCTCTATATAAAACAAAATGTTGGCTTGTCAGCGCTTTAAAAAGGCATCACGTCCTGCCATAGATCATGGCAGTATTTTGGAACGGTCCGGAGGACTCCGCAGTCATCCTCTGGCACGGACGTGTCAGATATGGTAAATCCATTTACATTCTGAAAATGAAATTGCTTTCCAGTCCAACAGTTTCAAACACCATTTAACATCATTTTCCCGTTACGTCATGTTTGTCTGTAGCGCACTGTTATTCGGCTTTCTTTATTCGAAATGTTTTTCGATGCTCTGGTCTGTCTGTGCGTCTGTGGGAATGAATGCTGAATACGAGTGTATAGGATGTAACGAACCCCAATGTTTATATCACGCCCCAGTTCCTCGTTGGACTAGTGGTTTACGTGCTCGCCTACTGATTCGGTAGTCCCGAGTTCGATTCACCCCCGCTCTGCCAACAAAGAATCAGATTAATTTGTCTCTGGTGATTAGAAATTAATTTCTCTATATAATGTGGTTCAGATCCCACAATAAGCTGTAGGTCCCGTTGCTAGGTATACCCAATTGGTTCCTAGCCGCGTAAAAATACCTAATCCTTCTGGCCAGCCCTAGGAGGGCTTTTAATCAGCTCAGTGGTCTGGTTAAACGAAGATATACCTAACTTGCATCACGCATGTAAAGTGCTAAACGTGTGCATGATCTTGTTCACTTCCCCAGAAATGAAAGTGTTTTGCAAATGGACTCACGTTTATATTCTCATTTAGGAACGCTTCGTTCGGCCTGTGTATCTATTATTTTATAGTTTAAGCGAAAGAAAGGCATCTTTCAGGAACAGCCGGTTGCAATGCCCTATTAAGGCCACCTGGCCGACCTGTAGGAGGAGGAGGAGGAAGGCTCGTCACCGTTCGACTACCAACTTTCCTTCCTTCAGCGTTTTGGGCTCCTCCAGTTTCATGTCTATAGATTTGATTTTCTGAGAATAGCGCAGTTCTGAAACGGCTGTTTTCCGAAAGAAAAAAAAATCAGTTTTAAATCGGTGGGCAAAGAGATAGCCAACCAGAATACCCTACGTCGGTGGTTTCCAACCTTTTTTTTTTTTTAATTCTCGCCCCCCTTCACGGAATGGCACATTCTCTGCAGCCCCCCCCCCTCCTTAAATACTGTAATTTACTGGCATGGTTGGCACATGTCAATAATTCAATATATATAATATAATATATATATATAGTTATATATTATATATATATAAATAATATATTTAAAATATTATAATGTAATTTACTGGCAGGTTGGCAACATGCAATAACCTTCATATCTAGTATATATATATATATATATATTATATAATATATATATAATATATAATATTAAATAATTAAAATAAAATAATAAAATATTTCTATTTGTATGTATAAGCTTACCTTCACAGTGTAGTGTAATTAGTACAATTTTCATATTTGCAAAACGTTACTTTTGTTATCTTTTATAATTGTTTAATAATTAATTACTTTGTATAGAATTTGAAATAGTTTATATATTTAGACAACTAAATTTCATCTTTATACCTGAAATATTTTCTCAGTATTTTGAAATTCTGAATTCTATCATAATTAATAGTTTTCAGATGTAATTATACCCTTCATCAAGCATTTGCGCCCCCCTGGCAGCCCTTCGAGCCGCCCACAGGGGGGCGCGCCCCACAGGTTGGAAACCACTGCCCTACGTAGCCCAGGTCCGAAGAAATTCGCAAGAGGAAGTGGTCGGGAGAAGGGCGGGGGTATTGATTTCGACTTGACTGCCGGAATTTGTCAGTACGGGCTTTGTGATCTTGTTATAGTAGAAAGTTGTGGGAATGCTTCGCAGTGGTGTCAGAATATGTTAGAACTCTTGTTAGGGACTTGTAGCGCTCGGTGATTATCCTTCAGCTTTTGCCATTTTTTTTTTTTTTTTTTTTTTTTTTTTTTGTTTTTTTTTTTTTTTTTTTTTTTTTTCGTTTTTCTGCATTCGGTGTCGTTATCCTTACAAAAGCAGTTCACTTTCTGTCGGTTTAATGTAACTAATTTTATAAGTAAAATATAAATACTGAAAATATCGACTTGAATAGATATTACGAAATTGTGTTATTAAAAATATCGACTTAAATAGATATCACGAAATTGTGTTATTAATGTGGAAGCCCATCTCTTAGGTACACGCACACAACGAGAGAGAGAGAGAGAGAGAGAGAGAGAGAGAGAGAGAGAGAGAGAGAGAGATTTACAAGGAGTTACAAGAATTAGGATGTCACAAAGACTTGTTAGTCCGTCCGAGGAAACATCGTGCACTCACTTATATGTAGGAGCGGGTTTTACTGTGCATTCATAGTGTCCTAACGATTTTGTCTAGTTTTCTTTAAACTCTTCTACACTGTTGCTGTTTACCACTTCTGGTGGCAGTTTATTCCACGTGTCACATATCTTGTATGTAAAGTAGTTCCCACAATGGGATGTGTTGTATCTCATCAGTTCTCGTTTCCATCCATTATTTCTTGTATGGTTTTCGTTTAATGTAAATAGGTCACTGTTTACTGTTGTTATGCCTTTCAGTATTTTAAATGTTTTTAGAAATAGGATGGTTTGCTGATGCACTCGTAAATACACGCCCCTTTTTCATGACCTTCCTGTGCGTTTGCGTTGAGTACAGGGTCGTCAACGAAATTTTCATTATCTTCAACCTGACGTATATCTTTTCCAGTTTAATCGACTAGGTACGGGCTGCTTTATGAGTAAGAGCCTGTGCTGGCATAAGGCCAGCTTAATCAAAAACAACAGATCGACTAACTAGCGCATCACGTAAATTCTAGGCTATAAATTGGTTGTGTTTAGCGCAGGGAAATGTTTTGCACTCTTCATTATCCGCATTCAACTTTTTATTATTTTTTTTAATTGGCAGCATTTATTTCCTCATCAGTTTCACTCAGCCAGAAGAGACTCTGTGCAGCTCATCAGCCGGCGAGGTTTTTGCTATTTTCTGCCGGTTTTTTTTTGTTGCGGAATTGCGTTTCTGCAGCAAAACCCCGTTGTCACTAGTAAACAATATAGAATTTTCGAAAACAGGTTTTGGCTCTAATGAAATTATTTCCTGTTTGAAAACGGGAATACACATTATATCTTTTTAACATTTTGTTTTATGTGTTCCACGTAACGCCAATAGCTTTTATGGTATTTTGTCTGTTTTAATGCTTCCCTTCTAGAACAAGTAAAAGCACCGATTCAAGCAAAGGCTCCATGCTGAAAAAAACAGTCTTCCGAATTTAGGCAAATTCTGTTTTCACAGTAGATGAATACCTGGGAAAATTAGGCTATTCAAAAAAGAACCGATTTTGCGTTTAGAAATGCTTAAGCATCGTTGTGCTTTAAAATGAAAAAACCGTTTATTTATCCAGTACAGAAAAGCAAGGGGGGTAAAAATACTGTATTGTATTGTATGTTAAATTGCCATTACAACAATAGGGTTAACAGCGATAAATGACAGGGAGTTAGAAAGAATGTATCACTAACCTGATTGTGTTTTTAGATAAACGAGTAAATGTGTAAGAGATTAGAGAAAGAGAAAAATTATTTTCAGTTTATTGTCGTACTTTTCGTTTGAATCTAAACATAACATATTATTATTATCATCAGTGTTTTAAAATCTGTTGACAGATCTGTCCTGTATATCGGTCATAACCACTAACAAATTCAAAGCGTTCCCTCTCTCTCTCTCTCTCTCTCTCTCTCTCTCTATTGCTTTTATCGGTGGCAATCTTCATTATCAGCATATTACTTTGCGATCACGTGTATACTTTATATATATATATATATATATATATATATATATATATATATATATATATCTATATATATTTGTGAGAACATTTTCTTTTCCATTGAGTCTTTACCTCTTTGCACGCATATTCACCATACCTATTTCAGTACATGCATAATAATACAGTATATTTACACGTAAATGAAAGGTAATGTGACACATATTGTCTGTTGATTCTTTTTTTAATATTTGTCGATGAGTAGCTTTTTTTAAAATATCTCTATGGTCAGAGTTCAGTTTTCCTGAACACGAACAGAGATGTTTTAGCATAGTTGGAGTAATGAATAGGAGAAAAGTTTTCAAGACCACTAAATGGTGATAATGAATAGGAGCGTTTTTAGGACTGAATTCTAAAGAATGAACAAAAAAACGCTTTGTAAGACTTTAAGAGTAAATAAAAAAGTTTTGTAAGAATTTAAAATTTTAAGAATAAATAGAAAGGTTTTGTAAGAATTTAAAATTTTAAGAGTAAATAGAAACTTTGTGTAAGTCTTTAAAATTTTGAGAATGAATAGAAACGTTTTTTAAGACATTAAGTGTAAATAGGAATGTTTTGTAAGTTTTTAGGATTATAACAATGAATAGAAACGTTTTGTAAAACTGTAAGACTTTAATTGTAAATAAAAACGTTTTGTAAGTCTTTGAAATTTTAGGAATGAATAGAAAAGTTTGGTAAGACTTTAAAACTTTAAGAGTAAATAGCAACGTTTATAATGCTTTAAAATTTTAAGAGTAAATAGAAACGATTTTATAAAACTTTAAAAAACAATAAACAATGAACTTGGACGATTTAATAAGAACGTAAGATAACGTTGGAAACGAATAAAAAAGATTTATAGCACAGCTGAACAGGAAGAATAAATTTAAACATTTATAAAACAAAATGAGAAGAATGTATTGGAATGTTTTATATAACAACAGCATAGGAGGGATAAATTGAAACTATAAAACAAATAATATAGAAGGAGCGAACAGAGATGTTTTATAAGCCATACATATTGGAAGAATTAATAGAAACGCGTTATTAGACAATAAAGCAGGAACCGATATAAACAGAATACAAGGTGGTACACTTGAGTCGAGAGGTATTTGAAAGCAGTGAACGTTCCTGGCATTCTTTTATTGTATCTACCTTCCATAGGAAAGTAAAAGGTGACCGTTTGGTATTGGAATGCGCACTTAGAGAGCGAAATAAAAAGAGAGCGAAATAAAAAGAGAGAGAGAGAGAGAGAGAGAAGAGAGAGAGAGAGAGAGCGGTCGCTTTTCGTAGAGGGCCATCGCGCTGTCAAATGGACGCTGTGTAGGCCTATTGGCAGGGATGACTGGGCCAGTCTTTTAGGTGCAAGAGCGAGAGATGGGGAAAGAGAGATGGCTACAAGACCATAACATTTCTGGCCGTGGTGTGGCTCTCTTGCTGTTTGCATTCTCTTTCGAACATTTTTTTTTTCCTCCTTCGTTTCTCTGTTCTCTTTTGTTCTCCTGTCCCCCTTTAATTTATTTTTTTTTAGCCCATTTCTTGTTATTTTACAATAATCACTCTCCCCTTTACCATCCTCTTCTTTATCCTCTCTTTTATTTCGCTTCATTTTACTTTTAATTTCATGGTCTCTTCCGTGCTGCTTTGCTTTTCTTTTCATTTAGTGGCCCTGGGACCAATTTCCGATCAGTTACGTAGGCTATATTGCCCTCTTCTTCTCTTCGTCCTCCTCCTCCTCCTCCTCCTCCTCCTCCTCCCTTCTCTCTGCCAACATCTTTTTAAAATACCTGGTAACTCCTTCCTTCCCTCTATCTCCCTCACCCCCGCCCTTCCTTCTCTTTGCTCTAATCCTAATTCCATTTCCTACTTTCTTATAATTATCTTGCTCCCCTATGTTTGCTATTCTCCTAAACCTTTTCACATTACGCTGGACTCTCTCTCTCTCTCTCTCTCTCTCTCTCTCCTCTCTCTCTCTCTACTCGTTTTCTCCATTTCTTCTATTTTTATTCGTTAATTGAATTGCTCCTTGTTTCGTCGTAATTCAGCGTCTTTTTGTAAGCTATTTGCGCTCCTCAGTTACTGTTTGTAAAGCAGCTGTGTATATTATGTGTTTTGGTAGACAGAATTATGTTTGAGATGAGTTTTTTTTATTCTTTTTTTATTACACCTAGCACGAGGTGGCAGCAGAGGCAACACAACACAGTGGTCACTGTCGTATTCATACTTTTAACAGCTGAATCGTGGATGAGCCTCATGTACAGTAAAACTTCCACAGCATCAGCCGCTTCATACACTTTCAAAGAAGGCGTATATTGCGCGTATTTATAAACGAAATAAATGATTGATAAACACATGTTCTGTCACAATAGAAACGAGTAAAAAATGCGCCGAAGTTTCTTCGGTGCAATCGAGTTTCCTGTACTTCGTACAATCAGTGCCACCGAAAATAGATCTGTCTTTCTCGGTATAATGCTGTATGAGCCATGGTGGCCTGGACTATATCGTTGACAGACGCACGATTATGGCTAACTTCAAACTCAAATAGAATAAAAAAAAACTACTGAGGTTAGAGGGTTACAATTTATAGTATGTTTGATAATTGGAGGGTGAATGATCAACATACCAACTTGCAGCCCTCTAGCCTTAGTATTTTTTTCTTAAGTCTGAGGGCAGACAGAAAAAGTGGGGACGGACAGACAAAGCCGGCACAATAGTTTTCTTGTACAGAAAACTGAAATGTTAACCACATCATTTAATGGTAAAAATTCTCGGTGACAATAACCACCGCATCTAGTGGCGCATCTTTCGCCAATATAATTTCTTAATTTGGAGGCAAAACCTTAAAGCGGGAAGATTTTACTGCTTGAAGATGATATAAAGGAATTGAAAAAGGGACGTTTATTTACGAGGAGAAGTGACGGTGTTTACAAAGGCGCGGTATTGTGTTTTGCGTTGGGTTAGAAATCCATAATTCCTTCTGCCTTTGTTTTCCGATATTTGGAATTCGCAAGTTGAATCTCAATTCGGGTCTCGGGGATTTTCCTTCGTCTCTGTTTTTGTCTGCGTCGATTTTTCAACTTTCATTCGTGCCCGTGTTTTGGGCTGGTTTCTTTAATCATTTCGTGGCCATTGTTTTCGCATATAAATTTTTCATATATTAACTTCTTTTATTATTTTCATTTTTTTTTTTTTTTTGGCTCGTGGTTCTGTTTTATTAGGTTTTACATTCTCGGTGGTGTGCTGATTTTTCTTTCAAGATTCGTGCCTTTTTATTTTTAGCATTTTTGTCATTCGTATCATAAAATTCCTCTTTCACATTACAGTTAAAAGAATTCTGAATAATTTTCTGTTTTTATTTCGTTTATTTTTCATGCCACCGTTGTTGGCTTAAAGGATTTCCATACTTTTGTTTTCATTTATTATTGTTTTTTTCACCTAGCTACCGGAATTCCATTTAATCGCAATTTTGAAAAGCTGAAATTTTATCTCATGATGGGAATTGTACATGTCGTGTGTGCCTCTCTCTCTCTCTCTCTCTCTCTCTCTCTCTCTCTCTCTCTCTCTCTCTCTCTCTCTCTCTCTCTCTCTCTCTCTCTCTCTCTCCTCGCTCGTGTGTCTAGACTATGGTAATGTATGAGTAAAAAAAATATTCATATCTCTCTCTGTACACTGTGCATTCCAATGTGCAAATGGAATGTTTTTCTTATACTCAGGAAGACAGTTTCCTGGACATAATTTTCCCCTTATCTGCATGTGTTGAATCTTGGAGGCTCTTGCTAACTCGACGGCTCTAAGCCTTTTATCATAAGTGCAGCATAAAAGAGGCTTGAGAAATACTTTAGTATCGGAAAACATTGCTCTTGCTGTACTCTCCGGGTTTTGGAATTTCGCTTCTCTTAACTTGAGAGAGAGAGAGAGAGAGAGAGGCGAGGGTTAGTTATATGTTTCATACTAAATTGGAAAGACCTCACTGGTAGTGAACCTGAATGAATATTATTATTATTATTATTATTATTATTATTATTATGATTATTATTATTATTTATTATTATATTATTATTATATTTATTATTATTATCCTCCAATTCGACTGGGTGGTGTTTATAGTGTGGGCTTATTATTATTATTATCTATCACAGTCCTCCAATTCGACTGGGCGGTATTTATAGTGTGGGGTTATTATTATTATTATTATTATTTATTATTTCAGTACATGAAACCTATTCACATGGAACAAGCACACCAAAGGGGCTATTGATTTGAAATTCAAGCTCCTAAAGAATGTTGGTTTCAACCTCCCACCGCAGACCCCACGCTGCAGCAGTATCTGATCATGATTCATAGCCAGTGGTCTTTCATCGTCCTGGGGGGAGACGCGAACCCGCGACATCTGAGTGGTATGCCACGGCACTTATCACTATACCAGCAGACCAGTGAAAAAGATGAAAGTAAAACATTATTTAAAAAATATGAAAAGATAATAGAATCCAATTGCAGCAGCACAAATGGCAAGACTGGACGAAGCTGCAGCGTTGGGAGGGGCAACACCACCACCACCACCAGACCACCTGCCAAGAACCTTCCTGCTGGGGAGATGAAGGGAGGTGGGGGGTTGGGGGGAAGTTTGGTGAGTGAGGGAAACTGTTTCTGTTGTTGATAGTGGCAGCGGTCGTATCTCCTCCCCCAGAACAGATATATATATTAAGTGACAAGTAGTAGGGGTTACTTTCGCTACTTGCGGAACCATTTCGAGCCTATTAGAGGTCTCTGTAGCTTAAGCGTTTGTTATTTATATACATTTTTTGTTTGTTTGGATGAAAGGTGCTCGCGTAGCTTGGTCCACGTGTTGTTTTCAGTACAGTGGCTTATTCTGCTGTTGTTTTTGATGGAAAGTAAACAAGAGCTGAAAAAAAAATGAGAGAGCAGATAAAATGTTATTGATAGCGAGGCAGAATAAGTTATGGCATATAATTTTTAAGGATGTTACATTGTATCTCTTTTCAAGTAACAATGTGTGTTTAGTGTTTTGTTCCTTTGAATAGGTTTCATTAGCTAGAGTTTATGTGCAGTTGAAGGCAGCTTGTTGTAAATTCAAATTCCGAATATTTTCGCTTTCTCGGCTTCCAATCTTTGTGAAGGTCGTGTGTGCATCAGTTTCAATTTAGCTTCCGATGGAGAACTCGACCTCTTGCATAAAATGACTCCATTCTTCTCGTCCCAGTTCCTCATTGGACGAGTGGTTTTCGCGCTCAGCTACCAGTCCGGTGGTCCAAAGTTCGATTCTTGGCTCGGCCAACGCGGAATCAGAGGAATTTATTTCTGGTGATAGAAATTCATTTCTCGATATAGTGTGGTTCGGATCCCACAATAAGCTGTAGGTCCCGTTGCTAGGTGATTAATTGGTTCCTAGCCACGTAAAAATATCTAATCCTTCGGTCCAGCCCTAGGAGAGCTGTTAATCGGCTCTGTGGTCTGGTAAAACTAAGATATACTTAACTTCTTCTGGTCCTGATTCCGTTTCGTAGAAATGCGCCTTCTGTCTGTCTGCCTGTCTGTTTGTGAATTCTTTGTAACACGACATTTCTCGTATGTTTGGTCCCCATATGTCATGTAAATGCATTCATTAAAACTTCTTGTCTTTTAGAATCTGTATGAAGTTTTTGAAGTTTAAGTAAATGGTGTGTTGAAGATCCGTGTTGTTCTAAATCATTACGAAAGAGTATTTGTTTCGTACTGAAAAATAATCATGATGCCGTTTGTAATGAAATATTACTCGTAATACTAATTGCCAGTGCTCTTACATTCATCATGATGCAATCATTATAATATCAGTTGATGCAAAAGATGTGATTGTTTAGTTGTCTGTTCAACCACACACACACACACACACATACACACACACACACACACAACACACACACACACACACACATATATATATGTATAGGTAGATAGATTGATTGATATGTAGTATGTATGTGTTCGTACGTGTCTATTATACTTATGTATGTATATATATGCATGTATGTATGTACTGACACATACTTGATTCCTGTATGAAGCTGTGACGTACAGTTGCTGTATTTGCTTAAAACTTGTTCTGAAATGTGTGATCTGTTGTAGAAAAAATTGCAGTCACATCCATCTGTTCCTCTTTGTCGTCCCTTGATTCTCTCAAGTGCCGCCTTCCATTTGAGCTTTTATCAGCCGAACACAGAGACACGAGGCAGCGTCGTTAGAATAAATGCGAATGGGCGAAAATGCGGATGACCTTTTAACCTCTTCATGCTGGAACGAGGTCATTATCCAACTTTGGAAAATTGAGCCGGCGGTGTTTGCGGCATCACGGGTTCGAAATGCAAACTTTTCGTGTGTGTTTTCGAGTTACGCATTAATCTCATATTTGAATGTGGATGGGAATTATTATTAATATTCTGGTTATTTGCTTCAACGAAGAGAGAGCCAAACCCGCTTTAGACTACGGACACAGGTGGGCGGCCCTCCTCTCCCTGCCCTGCCGCCGCCGCTGTGGTTTTCATTCAATCTTGCTGTGGGGTGATTTATGGGCAATTATTATATAACTTCCTCCGAATAATCGGCATCAGTGGCTCAGGCCAGACTCCCGTTATTATCGGATTGCGGAAACGAATTGAGGACCTGAATGATTAGGTCAGCAAAGTAAATTGTGAACCAGCGATTTGAATAGCCAGAAACTAATTCACTTTTTTAATGAATTATGGGTCCAGGATTTTTTCCCCCTCTAGGATTTTTCCTTTCCTCCAGTTAAAGGGAGGCCAGCGTATTTTATGGTGAAAAAAGATTCATCATTAACTTTTATTATAATTTTGTTATTGGTGATGACGATCATAAACATTCCGATCTTTTGGATTCTCTGCGTTGTTTCGTACCAAGTTGGAATGAACTGAATATGTGGTCGTCAATCGCTTTATGGTTTTCTTGTCATGTGACGGATTTTTCATTTTCAATGATTATAGTGAAAATAATATAAAATGCATTGTGTATCCGGATCTGTTTTGTGAATTACGTCACGATACACTGAGCTCTGCCTGTTCCCGGTTGCAAATTCCCTTGTACTGGTATTTCACCAGCCCCGGTTTTTTTTCCCGTGCCCCTAGGTTAGGTTAGGTTGGGTTAGGGTAGTTTAAGGGTCACTATTAATTTGGGTGTGGGAAACATAATGAGATTATTTTCAAGAAGATTCTATGTTTAGTTTTAAGATATGGCCTCCTGCTTATTCTGGGAAGCTGTGGTATTTGGTTACAAATCGGGAATATGCGTTTTGGGTTTATGTTTATTCAACATTTATTTTGACTGGTTTGTGTAAAGTTAGTTTTCATGCTATACTACTTGCTGAATAGTCGAAATTAGGCATGATATGTTCAGAGAAGCCAGACAGCAAAAACAAAAGGCTAAAGTCGCCACTTTGAGAAAATCAGCGGATATTTCAGTTAAAGCAAATTTTAGTTTTCCACACCATATATACACCATTTCCAATGATAGATAGTTTATTGCTAATTGTTGCGACCTTTGCATAGTAAAACATATTTCCTTCATTTATGTTTTGTTACTAAATGAAATCAATAATAATAATAATAATAATAATTAATAAATAATAAAATCAATAATAATAATAAATACTAATAAAATAATAATAATGCAAGGGAGGGAGGGACTGTTGTGTTCTTCATTTGCGGGTCGAGATGCTCTCTGTGACTATTGCTGTTCTTGCCGCTGTTCTCATTACAGGGATCTTGACTGTTATTGCTCTTTCGGACTATTACTTTTGTTGTTCTGTTAATGGGATTCAGCAGTTTGACTCTTATTGTAGCGGAGCACTTTGCTCCTTAGTGGCCAAGACCAGACCTGTTTTATATATATACGTGTATATTTATATATATATATATATATATATATATATATATATGTATATATATATATATGTGTGTGTGTGTATGACTTTTTTCTAATATAGTTATTTAATGAATGCTTTGCTAGAGAGTAATTATTTTAGTTTGGAACCGTTGTGTTTAACGGTGAATCTCTCTCTCTCTCTCTCTCTCTCTCTCTCTCTCTCTCTCTCTCTCTCATATATATATATATATATATATATATATATATATATACATATATATATATATATATATATATATATATATATATATATATATATATATATATATTTATATGCCCTCCATTGGAGTTTCACTTTCTCCTAACGGCAAGAGATAACTTACAATCAATCATTAATGGCACAGTGTTTTTATCTTGAGGAATGTTAACGAGTTGATCGTATGCAAGTATTTTAAACTTTATTATTATTATTATTATTATTATTATTATTATTATTATTATTATTATTATTATTATATGAAGCCTAAGGGGGTGATTTTGGGGATATTGCCTCTTCACATTAATTTTGTTTTTATCAGGAAAAAAGTAAATGTGAAAACTGTCAAATGGTTGGTTAAATCAGTTGCTACGTCATCGTATTTTGGCATATGAACTGTTTAGATCGAGAATGGTAGACAGAGAGAGGAGCTTTTCATTCTTTTCTTAATGAAAGAAGACTTAGGCCTACAAGACATCTGATACGTATCGTCAAGTGACAGATACCGTCGAAGTATTTGCTGCACTTCAGGAGGCGACAGAAATTTTGAAGTATCAGTAGGGAAATGAAGAATGATAAAACAACAATAGTGTTAGAAGAAATGAAGATTGAAATGGCGTAAGAATGTGCTTCAAGAAGGGATTTACTCATGCAGGGAACGAGGATTGAAAACGATAGAATTTTCAGCATTCAGCGTTAAGGAAAAAGGTGGATCGTGAAAAGATCGTAAGTAAAAAAAGAAAAAAGAAAATTCTTGAGGAAGGAGTAAAAGAACCGAGAAAGATAGGAAGTTGAAAACAAAAGACCCAAGTATGGAGGAGATAAAATGGGAGGTGGCGAGCTGCCCTATTGATTAAATCTTCAGCTACGAAGCGAGAGTTTGCTTCAGGCATGTAATGAAAGATGGAGATCATCATGAATTTTTATGCCCCTTAGACTCCCACTCGGCAACCCTGGGGTTGGCGGGGGCGGGTGGGGGGGAGAGTGTATATGCCTGAGGGAATGTGCGATCTGTCATTTATATTGGAATGGTAGAACCCTTCGTTAAGGCAAAGATTGCATGTATGTATAGATGTGGATATTTATGTAGGCATGCATTGAGCCTGACTCATCAATAGTAAAAGGAAATGGGTGAGTATTTCAAGCAATTATTCACTCACAAAAGCTAATGGAAATGTGTGAATAATATTTTGGATCCAAGTCTGTTTACCTTTTGGGCAGTCTTTCTCTCAGACAATGTTCATTGACTTCCAATAAATACTTGGTATCCACTGCTTTATGACAACACTTTTCCAGTTTCCTAAATCTCGTCATATTAGCCAGGGTAGAACTTTGAAGTAAAATACGAAAATTATTGTTACGTTGCTCCTGATAGTTAATACCCAGGGCTGTTTCAGTCATTGAATTATGGCTTTTTTCTGAGCTATAGTAGTTTTCCCTCATGAGTAGCTACACTTCATTATAAAGGTCAATAGAATGAATGATATTAAAGTTTTGGAGGTATCACTCAGCAGTCAAATTTCACTCCTATGGAGCGGCCTACAAACAGTAGACAGATGACCTTCGGATGATCGTCATCAGTGTATTAACACCGAAGGCACCTTTTGAGAAAGAATTGCTCGGTCTTCAGCCACCCTAACCAGGTAGCTGCCCTTGTGATGAGGAACACCAGTGCTTCTGGGGGATCCAGTGTGTTTAGTCAGATGTTTCAGAGGTGTTTACGCAATTAATGATACCCTAAAGGCAAGAATTCAGACCTGTTGAAACGGCATTTTGTGAATGTGCAAATCGGACAGCTATATTCTAAATAACCTTGTCAGAGACACTGAAGCAGTTCACCAGGAGGATGGCTATGTGCATCTTATAGTTGCTGTAACAGTGAGCATCACATTGCAGCAATATCTGAATGTCCAGGCGCCTTTAGGCATTTCAGGCTGGTTGCACACCTATAGCCGGAGAATCCAGTATTATGAATCTTGAAGGATAATTATCCTGGTCTGTGAATTTTTTTATTATTAATTTCGTTATTTCTGGCTCTTGTTTTAATCTTCATTTTTTTAATGTAGTCACTATATACTGGAGAGTAGCCCCATTATCAAACTAACATAGCCCTCAAGAAAGCCATATGTTAATGGCTGAAACTGCTGTTAATATTAAATAAATGGAGCAATTTGGCAGTCATTTTCGCTTTTTCCTTCAAAGCTGTACACTTGAAGATAAGTGGAGATACAGGAAATTTAAAGTGTTGTGTTAAAGTAATAGATATCACGCGTTTTTTTTTTCTTTTTTTTTTGTATAGATGGATACACCGTATTGTTGGTGTTCATATATTTGCTTGAGTAGGTGTTTTGGTAGTCCTTTTTAATAAAAAAAAAAACTATTCGTAAAGTATTATTTATTTTTTATTAAGACAGAAAAATAAAACTACAGGTTTTTTTAGTTCACCGGTCTCTCTCTCTCTCTCAGTATGTATTGAAATTATCGCAAAGTTGGAGGTATTAGTCGTAAAACTCCGAATCGGAAGGAAAACGCGAAGGGTGAACTTCGACCTGAGACTCTCAGTCAAACAGAGAGCAAAAGACAAATCAAATTATAACTAAAGGGGAACGAGAGTGGGCAGTACTTGCATACGCTAGCCAATCGAGTTACGAAGATGCTGAAGGAAAAATAGTTTCTTCAGTCATTTTTATTCGTCAATGCATCAGAAAACAAGAAATGAATTGTGCGGACATTGAACTTTTATAGTTATGAAAATATAGAGCTGTAAATGGAAGGAGAATAATATTCAAGAGAATGTTATGCGATCCCCCGTGGGGGATGGACGACAACGGCCAACCATGTCCAGCAAGCGTCTCCAACCAAACCCCCCCCCCCCCCACCAACCCCCCACCCCTCGTGCTTCCCAAGGGGGAGAAGAATGCCTGCTGAAGGGGGGTTATTAGGGGGTAATGTCTTCTTGACACATGTCCCTTTGGCGCCACGCCCTCCCCTCTCTGCCGTTTCCAATAGGGCAAAGTTGCTGATGTTGCATCGGTGAGAGAGAGAGAGAGAGAGAGAGAGAGAGAGAGAGAGAGAGAGAGAGAGGGAAGTTGAAGTTGGTGGTGGTGGTGGAAATATTGCCATCCTGAATTTCCGTGCATCATTGATCAAATGTAATGAAATGCTCGGCTGGAAAATCTTTTTTTCTCTCTCAGCTGTAACGTTTGTTTTCCCCATTTTCCCCCCCGTGACGTTTCTTTTGCCTCTGTGTTTTTATTCTTGATCATTCGTGTCATTTAGCAAACAACGTTTTTTTGTTTTGTTTTTTTTGTGCGCCGCGTTTGTCTTTGTTGGGTTTTTATGGCGGAATAGTTATCATGGCGGACTGTCTGTCACACTCTCGCGCTTCGCTCCGCTTGTGTGACTCTTCGTTTGAATAAATTCGAGCCCGTTTTGTCTTTTCATTTGTGGAGGCAGCTTTCTCCTTGGGGCATTGGTCTCGTCAGATATTTGATATTTGCTTTCGCGTTGTCAAAGATGAATTCAGTTTTTCTTTTTCCCCTGAATTTTCCGATGACCGGTTGAGAGTGAAATATTTAGAAACAGTTCATGTGTGTGAAGGATATGATCGGCGTTGGATAGTCGTTTGTTTAACGGGTACATATATGTTTCCTTCAATATTTCACAACCAATATTTCATTTAGAGATACTCTAGCATTAATAAGATGAGATGATAATAATAATAATATATTACTATTACTGTTATTATTATTATTAATAGCAATAACAGCAACGACAATAATAATTAGTATCAGGTTCCTCCGAGGAAGCAGCCTCTGGGTTGGACTCTTCCCTTCAAGGATACCATCAGGAGACTGGCGAGCCTTGGGGGCTTTTGGGCCTCATCCTTGAAATCTTTCGGGTCCTCTCCAGGCCTAATTCCCGAGTCTGGCTGGATACCTGCATTCCTCATAAGAAGCAGCCTCTAAGTCGGACCCTTCCCTTCAATGCTGCCCTCAAGAGACTAGCGAGCCTTAGGGGCATTTGGCCCTCATCCTTTAATTTTTCCGGGCCCTTTCCAGGCCCGCTTCCCCAGCCTGGCATGATACCTGCATTCCTCCTGGGAAGCAACCTCTGGGTTGGAATCTTTCCTTCAAGGCTGCCCTTAATAGACATGCAAGTCTTGGGGGCTTTTGACCCTCATCCGTGAAGTCTTTCGAGTCCTATCAAGGCTAGCTTCCCCAGCCTGGCAGGATACCTGCCTTCCTCCGGGAAGCAGCCTTTGGGATGGACCCTTCCCTTCAAGGCTGCCCTCAAGAGACTGGCTAGCCTCTGGGGCTTTTGGAACTCATCCTTGAAATCTTTCAGGTCCTCTCCAAGCCCACTTCCCAAGCCTGGCAGGATACCCACCTTCCTCTGGAGAAGCAGCCTCTTGGTTGGACCCTTCCCTTCAAGGCTGCCCTCAAGAGACTGGCGACCGTCGGGAGCTTTTGGCCCTTGTCCTTGAAGTCTTTCAGGTCCTCTCCAGGCCCGCTTCCCCAGCCTGGCAAGATACCTACCTTCCTCTGGGCAGCAGCCTCTGGGTTGGATCCTTGCCTTCAAGGCTGCCCTCAAGAGACTGGTAAGCCTCGGGGGCTTTTGGCCCTGGTTCTTGAAGTCTTTTGGGTCCTCTCCGCCTCTGGTCCTTGAAGTCTTTTGGGTCCTTTCCAGGCCCACTTCCCCAGCCTGGCAGGATACCTACCTTCCTCCAGGGAAGCAGCCTCTGGGTTGGACCCTTGCCTTCAAGGCTGCCCTCAAGAGACTGGCGAGCCTCAGGGGCTTTTGGCCTGGTCCTTGAAGTCTTTTGGGTCCTCTCTGCCTCTGGTCCTTGAAGTCTTTTGGGTCCTCTCCAGGCCCGCTTCCCCAGCCTGGCAAGATACCCTCTCCAGGCCCGCTTCCTCAGCCTGGCAGGATACCTGCCTTCCTCTGGGGAAGCATCCTCTGGGTTGGACCCTTGCCTGCAAGGCTGCCCTCAAGAGACTGGCGAGCCTCAGGGCTTTTGGCCTTGGTCCTCTTCAGGCCCGCTTCCCCAGCCTGGCAGGATACCCGCCTAGTATTTTAAAACTAGCTTAAAATATTTCATGGTGTTTTAATACTAACTTCAAATATTTCCTGGTGTCTTTATACTAACTTCAAATATTTTCTGGCTTATCAATACTAACTCCAAAGATTTCTTGGTGTCCTAATACCAACTCCAAATATTTTCCTGTGTATTAATACTAACTTCAAATATTTTCTGGTGTTTTAATACTAACTTCAAATATTTCCTGGTGTTTTAATACTAACTTTAAATATTTCCTGGTGTTTTAATACTAACTTCAAATATTTCCTGGTGTCTTAATACTTACTTCAAATATTTCCTGTTGTCTTAATACTAACTTCAAATATATCCTGGTGTCTTAATACTAACTTCAAATATTTCCTGGTGTTTTAATACTAACTTCAAATATATCCTGGTTTCTTAATACTAACTTCAAATATATCCTGGTGTCTTAATACCAACTTCAAATATTTCCTGGTGTCTTAATACTAACTAACTAAATATTTCCTGGTGTTTTAATACTAACTCTGCAGTGGGAGTTATTTTCACAATGATTTTGACGGATGACGGAGGCGAGTCTCCAAGTCAATGGCGAGTGTAATAGAAATGAAAATGAAGCTGAGGGGGACAAGCATTGCTTGACATGTGTTTGCAGAACAATGCATTCGTTGATCGTCCAGCGTCAAGGCGGCTTGCCCTCCCTCCCCCTCCCTCTCCTCCCTCTCCCCGCCCCCCACACCCATCCCCCCCTGCTGATTGTAGTGAGGAGCAGAGAGTAGGGTGTTGAGATTATTCATAGAAAGGGGATGCAATTAGAACGAATTGTGAGGGGGCGGGGACAAGTGAGGAGAATAGTGAGGAAAGCATAGCGGAGGAGTGAGGTGTTGTGAAGGAAGAGGATATATAGATATATAAATAGATTGACAGATAATTCTATTCTGAAGTACCTGTTTCCTGAAGATAACTATAGATCTCTCCTCCCCAAAGATGACGATGATAATATCCTGCTTCTTTTTTTTTCCTTTTTTTTCATTAAAGGAATAAACACCTTAAATTTGCGCCTTCCAGCGTATATCATTAAATCTCTAACCCGGGTCTGTAATTTGCAGTGACTCGCCAAGGGAAAAATACTAACAACGGAACTACATCTCACACTTTCGTCAATAACTGGTCCCTCCTATCATATGGGTGTTATTGTAGAGTGGCCGCGTTCAATGAGAATGATTTGGGGCACAAAATAGATTCCGGCAGACTGTAGACAATGTGTGGTCTTGAACCCAGCGTCACACGGGAGCCAGTCTATCGATGACACATCAGTCATAACGCCAGGTAATATATCTAAATTAGATATGGGTTAATGAGACGATCATATATTCTGCCAGTAGTATCGTGCGTCAGAGTGGTAATGCTTATTATATCATTCAACTCTATACACTTTATTCAAGCACTTATCATCGTTTATTTATTATTATTATTATCATTATTATTATTTCAGTAGATGAAACGTATTCACATGGAAGAAGCACACAGAAAACATTAACTTGAAATTCAAGCCTTCAACGAATGTTGGTTTCAACCTCCCACCGCAGACCCCACACTGCATCAGTAACAGAACGTTATACAGAACCAGTGATTTGTTATGGCCCTGGGGGAGGCGCGAATCCGTGACAGCTGAGTGGCATGTCACGACAATACTAGAATTTGAATGAAGATGACACTAGAGCGCTACTAACGAACTTTCGCCGTCGTGTGGTATTTTTTTGAAAATGGTATAACAAGTCTTACATGTCCTTTGGATTTTAAAGATTTTAAGATTTTATAGTAAAGGGCTCCTCTCAAGTTTAGGACTTATTGTTTATTATTATAAATGGTTCCTTTCAAGTTTAGGACTCGGGGAATACACTGATAAAAAACAAGATTATACGTAAGGTGTAAAAGCAAGAAGAACACAAGCATTGATTCCACAGTCGTATTTATCCCATAAAAGGCTGAAGTTTTTCCCATCTAATAAGGAAGGTTTGTGGCAGATATATTTGAAAGTTTACTTTTGATAAAAGAACCAGATTGAAATGCTTTTGATGTTGGACCATCTTTTGCCAGTAGATTTCTTTCGTTTGCTTGAAAAGAATTATCATTGTAGTTTATTTTCGTCCGTCGACGTATTCCGGTAAAAAAAAAAAAACACTGAACGGGGCATATATTAGCTATAAGAAACGTTTAAATTTTAGATTAGCAAAATTTTGTGAATGAGGTATATACGTTTATTATTCCTTAGATCTGAGAGAGAGAGAGAGAGAGAGAGAGAGAGAGAGAGAGAGAGAGAGAGAGAGAGAGAGAAATTAAGGAACTGTTAATGAAAGTTCAACAAAAAGCAGCGCCAATTAATTAACTTGTAGAAACATCGCACGTGAATGATTGGCCATACGACAGTCAATTTTTTTCGTACAGACATTAAAAATGCAATGGAATGAAATAATCATTTCTAAAATGCAATGTCATGTCATGAAAACGCTTTGAGAACCAAATACTGTGTACGTGCGAGAGAGATCAGAATCACATCATCTTCCTTTTACAGAAATAATTTGTTCTAGCACAGATATTCGTCGAAATACATTGATGTATAATGGACACGTACACTCCCTTTTATCAAGTGTGTATATATGCATGTTCGCATTTTGTTCATATATCTTTTGTATAAGTGCACATTATTTCTGAATAAGGAGTTGTGGTTCTGATCTCTTACATTACAAAAGGTATGTCGTTGAAACATTTAAAAACCTGTTTCAATGATACCAACAGTATTGTACATTCTAAAACTCTTATTCTTTAAATAAAAAATATAGGCTCTCTTTCTTTCACTCAAATAAAAAAGGAATGGGATTTTTCTCCAAACATGATGCATATTGAATTCTGGAAGCATTTTCATGCCTGGATATTGCTTTTGGAAATGAAGATAGCTGGATTTTATCTTTTGTAAATGCATTTTAAATTCCCTTAGGGATATCTTATGAATAAATTTATTCTGCCTTGTGGCCAAGTATTCTGCGTAGGATGTTCATAGTTAACTTATTCTTATTCAATTTATAAAGTTGACAGCAGCAAATTGCTTAGTGGATTGGTGTTACAACAGTTTTGTTACGAAATTTGACAGCACAACGTTGTACGAAGCTAGAAGAAAATTAACTAATATAAGCAAATGAAAAAACTTATGGTTTTAAGGAAAATTCAGTTGTAACTAATGCGTTTGATATTAAGTCGGTATCTATGATTACAAATCCCCTAATTTTGCCATGCATATGCCCAGATTAAAATAATATTTACGAGTGGATGTAATATAGAGCCATTCGTAACTTTTAAAGAATTTTAGTTTTTAATAGCTAAATTTCATTCTAATGTTCATCTAAATCCGTCTCGTAACTGTAATGAACTATAGAACTAAAGAAATCGCGTGATGCAAGTACCATATACAGGATATATAGTTTGTATGTATTTATGCTTGTTACCATTGCCTTACAAAGAAAGACACGTGAACTGAACAGGTCTTTGATTGAATCATTCCCTTCGCCTCAGTACCTCGAATAACAGTGTTCCCATGAACTATGTATCTTGTAAGAAGACTTAACGTCCCCTTAGCCCAATTTCTACTCAAGACCCAAGTCCTATTCAAGTCCTATCGATTTTAGCTTACGAAACTTCGTCATCACTGCTTGGTAACATAAACATAGCTTCTTTCCGCCAATTTCTGTTGATTCCTGGGAAATTGATGTAATAGAGAACTGAATCAATTCCGATTTGTTAGACATGGGACAATATTCGTGTCTTCATGACGTAGCCACTACGTGCCAGCATTTCATTATAGTAACTATAAAGCGAACTCCTAGGAAACTTTCAAAATTAATGGTGAAATCCATCAGTTTATGACACACCATCACTGTCGCTACTTCTCTTGCTACTCGGGCACATTTCTCTTTCAGTTCATAGTGGAATCATGTTACTCTGGAATTTAGGATATTGCTGGGAGGTCAAATCATGCTGTGGCATGAAATTGATCGGATTTTTACCTACTGCCACCATCTTATGCAGAAGATTCAAGAGCTACAGGTAATACGAAGGAAAATGTAGTCTGAGACTTGAACAAATTTTGCTGTGATATTCATAGATGACTTTAGGTCTATCACAGCAATATGGATAAATTGTGACACATGACTTATCATCAGTGTGGTTATTTGAGGAGCTGATATCGAAGGAAACTCGTGATCTCAGAGGAGATAGGTTTCGTCTAAAGACTATTTTGTCTTGGTCAAATGACCTGGAATCTTGTGTAGAATATTTTGATATGAAAATTTTTTTTCAGTGTAAACTATGAAATCCTTTGAAATTTCCGGATTGTACATTAATTTGCAATATTTTTACATTCACCTTTGTATTCACCTTAAGTTCTATTCCCAGTTGGGGAAGCGTATGACCTGATAGGTTGTTAAGCTGAAGTTTCCAAGACAAACAACAAAATAAAGAATTTCTTGAAATATCCCACACGCTTTTTTGTCCATGTATTTCCCTAGCCCTTGTGGATAATGAAAAGCTGCGCATTATAAAATGCTTATAGCGAAATGAAAGTTTCAGAGTAGATAATGAAAATCTTAATATATAATGAGGCGAGAATTGCGGAACCGGCTACAGGAAGTTAAAAGCAATTAGCTTGAGCCTCTGAGCTTCTGCATGGACTCGGACTCATGGCTTTTCCCTCCTTGTCTCCAAAGTACTATTATTATTATTATTATTATTATTATTATTATTATTATTATTATTATTATTATTACAGTTCCATTTTTAGAAGTGAGCATTTTTGTCAGTTTGAAAGATGTAATTTTGTGTGGCCAGGTAATTTATCAACGCACGACTGATGAACCATCTGTTTGAAGGTGTACGAAGCAGTTGATGTTGTGGAAGATTGGTGCAAATGAGGTTAATTTTGATGGATTATTTAAAGGAGGAAATGTGTCAGTGACTAGTCTCAAGTTCTTCTCGAAGGTCGCCTCTTAGACAAGGCCCCGTAGGAGGCTAGTGTGCCGTCAGTGCACCTCATTCGGTGCAATGTAGGCATTACTTAAGGTTCTTTGCAGCCTCCCTTCGGCCCATAGCTGCAACTACTTTCATTCCTTTTACTGTACCTCCTTTCATAATCTTTCTTCCATCTCGCTGTCCACCCTCTCCTAAAAATTATTTCAAAGTGCAACTGCGAGGATTACCTACCTCCTGTTACACCTTTCAGACCTTTTACTTTCATTTTCTATTTCAGCGCTGAATGGCCTTAGTTGCCCCAGTGCTTGGCATAATGCCAAAAATCTATATAGATCAAATCAAATTAAACCTCCTAGAGAAGGAGACGACTTGCGCGCTCAGACATCAAGTACTTTTCGCTCATTCCTTCACTATTTTTAAGCGTTTCATTTAATATGCAGTGTACGGGAAAATTGTAAATAATTTAAATATTTTGATGAAGGGATTTTTCGTAAATGTAAAATGAATAGTTATATAAATTAATAGTCTTTCCCGCGATAATATTATAAAAGCTTTGTATATTCAAATTAATTCCTCCTTATCTTTCATTTGTTTTTCACTCTCCTAGCCGTATTCAAACCATCTAAGAAATAAAGGAATGCAATTTGCCGTCTGGATAATGCTATAAAGAGATATGATCAAAGAGTTCACTTGTTTCCGGCTGCCCATCTCAAGAATATTAAATGGTGCCGCATCATTTGACGTGAAAAGACCGACTCTCTTTTACATATTTGATCAAATAGCAAAACCGGCGTTCTTATGTAGTCATTTGAATTGATTGTTCTTATATTTCCGCTTGGAATTCCGGCCTGTAGTGATCTATGGGAAAAGAAAGCGAATGATGTCGCGTTCTCTATGTATCAGTAATTTATTCCCTAGGGCTCGGATAGAGAAGCTCCCTTTAAGGCAGCAAAAGAAGAATTGATGTTTGTCCTGAGATGTAATAATATATAGTGTTTGACCCATTTGTTTTCTTTTTTCCCCTCTTCCTATAGATGAAAGAAGCATCGGGGATGAAGTTAGGGAGAAATATTGAATGTTTACGGATTAAATTCAGTCGGGCGCATCGAAGGAGATAGCTGATATGCTATGATAAAGTTTGATTAGAATGAAGATTGTTTTAGAGGAGGAGGAGGAGGAGGAGGAGGAGGAGGAGGATGATTCGGTGGTCGGGAATGATTGTAGATGGGGGTTTGGAGACTTGCACAAGGGGTTTTGATGGGGTGGAAGAGGCAGAGGCCTTATGACTTTAGGAAGAAAGGTGAGGTTGGTACAGCATGGGAGAAGGAAGAAGGGTCGGGAGATGGCGGAGAGGAGGAGGAGGAGGAGGAGGAGGAGGAACGTGAATTGGAAGGCTGAGGAGGAAGTTTTCGAAAGACAATGTCGGTGGATGAAGGTCTGCAAATACTGGAAGAGAGGAAATGAAACCGAATCCGAGGGGAGTAGGGAGGGCATCGAGGCGACCACCCTTTGGTTTGGGCCTTTTTCCTCTTTCGTTTTGTGACGGAGGTTGAGGCGCTTCCTCTCTCTATCAGCGTCCCCCTCATCAAACCCTATCCTCGTAGCAGGTTCCCACTTAAGGAAGAATGAGGGGAAAGGAGCGAATATAAGATATGAGGAGGAGGAGGAGGAGGAAACCTGAGGGGAAAGTTGTTGCGTGGAAAGGAAAGAGAAATGGCTCCTATCGCGTCCGTGTTGTAGGTTAAAAAGGGGGGAAACGCGAAGGACAGAAATAAACAGGAAAGATACAATCATTTCGTCTCATTCCTTATTAAGGGTCGTCTCTGTGTCGGGGCCAATGTAGTTTCGGAGGGCGAAGAGAAAATTTCCGTAAATGATGTGCTGAAGTAGATGTCCCATTTTTCCTAGGTATGATTAGATACATATTTAATCATGTAGGATACCACATAAACGGTGACGCGAAGATAGTTCCAGCTTAAAAATCAAGATGATATAAATGGATGAACTATTGAAAAGCTCGAATAATATTGTGGCTTGCTTTGAGTTCTGCTCTCTGCCCTAACAGGTATGGAATATTCTTTGTTTAGAGTGTGGAAGATTTTCTCTTGAGAAATGAAGAAGCTTTGATGAAAGAAAGAGTCCCGCTGATGAAAGTAACTCGAAGAGAGAAAGCGAGGAAAAGAAAACGAAAAAGTCTGAGGGGGAGCGTCGCAAATGCAAATTTTACGGCGATGTCCTTAACAGACTTTGTAACCGTTTGAGCTAAAAAGACTTTTTAATATTTCCTAACAGTTTCAGAGGTAGGGGGAGAGTTAATGGATTCCTCTTGGACCTCCCTTTTGTCCTCTTGAAAGGAGCATCTTCAGAAAGTGTAACATTCTGGAAATGCCAAGCATTGACGCATTTAAAGAGCTGCAACCAAATCCTGTCTCTGCCATTCTTTGTTTCGGTTCTGTGATGAAAATTCACAAGTATTGGGGAAGGAAATGAGGCTGTCCGAGGCAGATGACGCAGATGTGAGTACAATATAAAAAGAAAGTTTTATAGATTATTGCAGCGAAACCGAGGATGTTGGTTTTAGATGGGAAGTCTTCGTTTTGGATCCCTTTCCTTTATTACGCAAGAATTCAAGTCCTTTTATTTAAATCTTGTAAAAAATCAGCAATGACTAACCATACTTTCTTGTAGGTTATCCGAATAAGATACGCGACATTTATCTAAAAGACAATTTGTTTCTGAAAACATTTACTACTTGCCCATCCTTACTCGCTGATGATCTATTTCAGCTCGGCACGTATCGACGCCCCCCCCCCCGCCCCCCCCCCCAAAAAAAAAAAAAAAAAAAAAAAAAAAAATGAAGTCACTTTGTGTTTCCATAAAATTTGTATCTCTATAAATTTCCCGAGCAGTAACCAAAGATTTTCCCGCCATCAAAACATATGAACTGTAATGAGAGGAATACGAAGGACGGCGTTGTCAGAATTGGATGAGGGGGAAATGTTTCTTTATGGAGGCCAGAGTATGAAGTTAGCGCTAGACATTTATCAAAGGCCTATGAACACAAGGAAAACTTTTCTGAAGGGGAAAGAAAGTTTCGACCAAGATCTGATG